>NW_019228558.1:0-3868 GCF_002742605.1 Olea europaea var. sylvestris | reverse complement strand
TTTGACAGGTTGATCGGGAACAAAAATCGCGCCGGGGGCAATTTCGTCATTTTTCTCGACTGTGTCGAAATTGGCTGAAATTTTGCGGTTTGATCTAAAATAAAAATCGCGCCGGCGGCAATTTCGTCATTTTTCTCGACTGTGCCGGAATGGGCTCAAATTTGACACGTTGATCGTGAACAAAAATTGCGCCGGGGGGCAACTTCGTCATTTTCCCCAACGATGTCGGAATGGGCTGAAATTTAACGGGTTGATCGGAAACAAAAATTTCCCCGGCGGCAATTTCGTCATTTTTCGCGACTGAGTCGGAATGGGCTCAAATTTGACAGGTTGATCAGGAACCAAAATCGCGCCGGGTGTAATTTCGTCATTTTCCGCGACTGTGTCGGAATTGGATAAAATTTGACTTGTTGACCGGAAACAAAAATCGAGCCGGGGGCAATTTCGTCATTTTTCTCGACTGTGTCAGAATTGGCTAAAATTTGGCAGTTTGATCTGAAATAAACATCGCGCCGGGGGCAATTTCGTCATTTTTCTCGACTGTGTCGGAATGGGCTCAAATTTGACAGTTTGATCGGAAACAAAAATCGCGCCGGGTGCAATTTCGTCAATTTTCTCGACTGTGTCGGAATGGACTCAAATTTGACAGGTTGATCTGGAACAATAATAGCGTCGGGTGTAATTTCGTCATTTTTCGTGACTGTGTCGGATTTGGTTAAATTTGACTGGTTGATCGGAAACAAAAATCGCTCCGACAGCAATTTCATCATTTTTCTCGACTGCGTCGGAATTGGCTGAAATTTTTCAGTTTGATCGTAAATAAAAATTGCGCCGGCGGTAATTTCGTCATTTTTCTCAACTGTGTTGGAATGCGCTCAAATTTGACAGGTTGATTGGGAACAAAAATCGCGCCGGGGGGCTCAAATTTGACAGGTTGGTCGGGAACAAAAACCGCGCCGGGTGTAATTTCGTCATTTTTCTCGACTGTGTCGGAATTGGCTAAAATTTGACTTGTTGATCGGAAACAAAAATCGCGCCGGGGGCAATTTCGTCATTTTCTCGACTGTGTCAAAATTGGCTGAAATTTGGCCGTTTGATTGGAAATAAAAATTGCGCCGACGGTAATTTCGTCATTTTTCTCGACTGTGTCGGAATGGGCTCAAATTCGACAAGTTGATCAGGAACAAAAATAGCGCCGGGTGTAATTTCGTCATTTCTCGCGACTGTGTCGGAATTGGTTAAATTTGACTGGTTGATGGGAAACAAAAATTGTGCCGAGGGCAATTTCGTCATTTTTCTCGACTGTGTCGGAATTGGCTGAAATTTTTCAGTTTGATCGGAAATAAAAATCGCGCCGGCGGCAATTTCGTCATTTTTCTCGACTGTGTCGGAATGGGCTCAAATTTGACAGGTTGATCGGGAACAAAAACCGCGCCGGGTGTAATTTCGTCATTTTTCGCGAATGTGTCGGAATTGGCTAAAATTTGACTGGTTGATCGGAAACAAAAAACTGCGCCGGGGGCAATTTCGTCATTTTTCTCGACTGTGTCGGAATTGGCTGAAATTTGGCAGTTTGATCGGAAATAAAAATCGCTTCGTCGGCAATTTCGTCATTTTTCTCGACTATGTCGGAATGGGCTCAAATTTGACAGGTTGATCGGGAACAAAAATCGCGCCGGGTGTAATTTCGTCATTTTTCGCGACTGTGTCGGAATTGGCTAAAATTTGACTGGTTGATCGGAAACAAAAACTGCGCCGGGGGTAATTTCGTAATTTTTCTCGACTGTGTCGGAATTGGCTGAAATTTGGCAGTTTGATCGGAAATAAAAATCGCTGCGTCGACAATTTCGTCATTTTTCTCGACTGTGTCGGAATGGGCTCAAATTTGACAGGTTTATCGGGAACGAAAATCGTACCGGGTGTAATTTCGTCATTTTTCGCGACTGTGTCGGAATTGGCTGAAATTTGGCAGTTTGATCTAAAATAAAAATCTCGCCGGGGCAATTTCGTCATTTTTCTCGACTGTGTCGGAATTGGCTCAAATTTTACAGGTTTATCGGGAACAAAAATCGCGCCGGGTGTAATTTCGTCATTTTTCGCGACTGTGTCGGAATTGGCTAAAATTTTACTAGTTGATCGGAACCAAAAACCGCGCCGGGGGCAATTCCATCATTTTTCTCGACTGTGTCGTAATTAGCTGAAATTAGGCAGTTTGATCTGAAACAAAAATCGCGCCGGGGGCAATTTCGTCATTTTTCTCGACTGTGTCGGAATGGGCTCAAATTTGACAGTTTGATCGGAAACAAAAATCGCGCCGGGGGCAATTTCGTCATTTTTCTCGACTGTGTCGGAATGGGCTCAAATTTGACAGTTTGATCGGAAACAAAAATCGCGCCGGGGGTAATTTAGTCATTTTTCTCGACCGTGTCGGAATTTGCTGAAATTTTGTAGTTTGATCGGAAATAAAAATCGCGTCGGCGGCAATTTCGTCATTTTTCTCGACTGTGTCGGAATGGGCTCAAATTTGACAGGTTGATCGGGAACAAAAATCTCGTCGGGGGCAATTTCGTTATTTTTCTCGACTGTGTCGGAATTGGCTGAAATTTGCCAGTTTGATAGGAAATAAAAATCGCTGCGTCGGAAATTTCGTCATTTTTCTCGACTGTGTCGGAATGGGCTCAAATTTGACAGGTTGATCGGGAACAAAAATCTCGTCGGGGGCAATTTCATCATTTTTCTCGACTGTGTCGGAATTGGCGGAAATTTGGGAGTTTGATCGGAAATAAAAATCGCGCCGGCGTCGATTTCGTCATTTTTCTCGACTGTGTCGGAATGGACTCAAATTTGATAGGTTGATCGGGAACAAAGATCGCGCCGGGTGTAATTTCGTCATTTTTCGCGACTGTGTCGGAATTGGCTAAAATTTGACAGTTTGATCGGAAACAAAAATCGCGCCGGGGGCCATTTCGTCATTTTTCTCGACTGCGTCGGAATTTGCTGAAATTTGGTAGTTTGATCGGAAATAAAAATCGCGCCGGCGGCAATTTCGTCATTTTTCTCGAATGTGTCGGAATGGGCTCAAATTTGACAGGTTGATCGGGAACAAAAATCTCGTCGGGGGCAATTTCGTTAATTTTCTCGACTGTGTCGGAATTGGCTGAAATTTGCCAGTTTGATCTGAAATAAAAATCGCGCCGACGGTAATTTCGTCATTTTTCTCGACTGTGTCGGAATGGGCTCAAATTTGACAGTTTGATCGGAAACAAAAATCGCGCCGGGGGAAATTTCGTCATTTTTCTTGACTGTGTCGGAATTGGCTGAAATTTGGCAGTTTGATCGGAAATAAAAATCGCGCCGACGGCAATTTCGTCATTTTTCTCGACTGCGTCGGAATGGGCTCAAATTTGACACGTTTATCGGGAACAAAAACCGCGCCGGGTGTAATTTCGTCATTTTTCATGACTGTGTCGGAATTGGCTAAAATTTTACTTGTTGATAGGAAACAAAATCCGCGTCGGGGGCAATTTCGTCATTTTTCTCGACTGTGTCGGAATTAGCTGAAATTTGGCAGTTTGATCGGGAATAAAAATCGCGCCGAGGGCAATTTCGTCATTTTTCTCGACTTTGTCGGAATGGGCTCAAATTTGACAGGTTGATCGGAAAAAAAAATCGCGCAGCTGGTAATTTCGTCATTTTTCGCGACTGTGTCGTAATGGGCTCAAATTTGACTGGTTGATCGGGAACAAAAATCGCGTCGGGTGTAATTTCGTTATTTTTCGCGACTGTGTGTCGGAATTGGCTAAAATTTGACTTGTTGATCGGAAACAAAAATCGCGCCGGGGGCAATTTCGTCATTTTTCTCGACTGT
>NW_019228557.1:0-3868 GCF_002742605.1 Olea europaea var. sylvestris | reverse complement strand
GCTGAAATTTGGCAGGTTTATTGGAAACAAAAATCGCGCCGGGGGTAATGTCGTCATTTTTCGCGACGGTGTCGGAATGGGCTGAAATTTAGCAGGTTGACTGGAAACAAAAATCGAGGGTGGCAATTTCGTCATTTTTCGCGACGGTGTCGGAATGGGCTTAAATTTGGCATGTAGATCGGAAACAAAAACCGCGCCGAGGGCAATTTCGTCATTTTTCACGACGGTGTCGGAACAGGCTGAAATTTGACAGGTTGATTTGAAACAAAAATCGCGCCAGGGGCAATTTCGTCATTTTTCGCGACGGTGTCGAAATGGGCTGAAATTTGACAGGTCGATCGGAAACAAAAATCGCGCCGGGGGTAATGTCGTCATTTTTCGCGACGGTGTCGAAATGGGCTGAAATTTGACAGGTCGATCGGAAACAAAAATCGCGCCGGGGGTAATGTCGTCATTTTTCGCGACGGTGTCGGAATGGGCTTAAATTTGGCATGTAGATCGGAAACAAAAACCGCGCCGAGGGCAATTTCGTCATTTTTCACGACGGTGTCGGAACAGGCTGAAATTTGACAGGTTGATTTGAAACAAAAATCGCGCCAGGGGCAATTTCGTCATTTTTCGCGACGGTGCCGGAACCGGCTGAAATTTGACTGGTTGATTTGAAACAAAAATCGCTCCGGGGGCAATTTCGTCATTTTTCACGACGGTGTCGGAACAGGCTGAAATTTGACAGGTTGATTTGAAACAAAAATCGCGCCAGGGGCAATTTCGTCATTTTTCGCGACGGTGTAGAAATGGGCTTAAATTTGGCAGGTTTATTGGAAACAAAAATCGCGCCGGGGGAAATGCCGTCATTTTTCGCGATGGTGTCGAAATGGGCTTAAATTTGGCAGGTTGATCGGAAACAAAAACCGCGCCGGGGGCAATTTCGTCATTTTTCGCGACGGTGTCGAAATGGGCTAAAATTTGGCAGGTTGATTGGAAACAAAAATTGCGCCGAGGGTAATTTCGTCATTTTCAGCGATGGTGTCAGAATGGGTTAAAATTCGACAGGTTAATCGGAAACAAAAATCGTGCCGGGGGCAATTTCGTCATCTTTCGCGACGGTGTCGGAATGGGCCGAAATTTGACAAGTTGATCAGAAACAAAAATCGTACCAGGGGTAATTTCGTCATTTCTCGCGACGGTGTTGAAATGGGCTGAAATTTGGCAGGTTGATTGGAAACAAAAATTGCGCTGAGGGTAATTTCGTCATTTTCAGCGATGGTGTCGGAATGGGTTAAAATTTGACAGGTTTATCGGAAACAAAAATCGTGCCGGGGGCAATTTCGTCATTTTTCGCGACTGTGTCGGAATGGGCCGAAATTTGACAGGTTGATCGGAAACAAAAATCGCACCAAGGGCAATTTCGTCATTTTTCTCGACGGTGTCGGAATGGGCTGAAATTTGGCAGGTTGATTGGAAACAAAAATCGCGCCGAGGACAATTTCGTCATTTTTCGCGACGGTGTCGGAATGGGCTGAAAATTGGCAGGTCGACTGGAAACAAAAATCTCGGCGCGGGAGATTTCGTCATTTCTCGCGACGGTGTCGGAATTACCTGAAGTTTGGCAGGTTGACTGGAAACAAAAATCGCGGCGAGGGCAATTTCATCATTTTTCGCGACGGTGTCGGAATGGTCTAAAATTTGACAGGTTGATCGGAAACAAAAACCGCGCCAGCGGCAATTTCGTCATTTTTCGCGACTGTGTCGGAATGGGCTTAAATTTGGCAGGTTGGCTGGAAACAAAAATCGCGCCAGGGGAAATTTCGTCATTTTTCGCGACGGTGTCGAAATGGGTCGAAATTTGGCAGGTTGATTGAAAACAAAAATCGCGTCGGGTCAATTTCGTCATTTTTCGCGACGGTGTCGGAATGGTCTAAAATTTGACAGGTTGATCGGAAACAAAAACCGCGCCAGCGGCAATTTCGTCATTTTTCGCGACTGTGTCGGAATGGGTTGAAATTTGGCAGGTTGACTGGAAACAAAAATCGCGCATGGGGCAATTTCGTCATTTTTCGCGACGGTGTCGAAATGGGCCGAAATTTGGCAGGTTGATTGGAAACAAAAATTGCGTCGGGTCAATTTCGTCATTTTTCGCGATGGTGTCGGAATGGGCTTAAATTTGGCAGGTTGATCGGAAACAAAAACCGCGCCGGGGCCAATTTCATCATTTTTCGCGACGTTGTCGGAACCGGCTGAAATTTGACAGGTTGATTTGAAACAAAAATTGCGCCAGGGGCAATTTCGTCATTTTTCGCGACGGTGTCGAAATGGGCTGAAATTTGGCAGGTTTTTTGGAAACAAAAATCGCGCCAGGGGCAATGTCGTCATTTTTCGCGACGTTGTCGGAATGGGCTTAAATTTGGCAGGTTGATCGGAAACAAAAATCACGCCGTGGGCAATTTCGTCATTTTTCGCGACGGTGTCCAAATGGGCTGAAATTTGGCAGGTTGATTGGAAACAAAAATTGCGCCGAGGGTAATTTCGTCATTTTCAGCGATGGTGTCGGAATGGGCTGAAATTTGACAGGTTAATCGGAAACAAAAATCGCGCCGGGGGCAATTTCGTCATTTTTCGCGACGGTGTCGGAATGGGCCGAAATTTGACAGGTTGATCAGAAACAAAAATCGCACCAATGGCAATTTCGTCATTTTTCGCCACGGTGTCGAAAGGGGCTGAAATTTGGCAGGTTGATTGGAAACAAAAATTGCGCCGAGGTCAATTCCGTCATTTTTTGCGACGTTGTCGGAATGGGCTAAAATTTGGCAGGTTATTCAGAAATAAATTTCGGGCCAGGGGCAATTCCGTCATTTTTAGCGACAGTGTCGAAATTGGCTGAAATTTGGCAGGTTGATTGGAAACAAAAACGCGTCGGGGCAATTCCGTCATTTTTCGCGACGGTATCGGAATGGGCTAAAATTTGATAGGTTGATCGGAAAAAAAAATCGCGCTGGGGCAGTGTCATCATTTTTCGCGACGGTGTCGGAATGAGCTTAAATTTGGCAGGTTGATCGAAAACAAAAACCGCGTCAGGGGCAATTTCGTCATTTTTCGCGACGGTGTCGAAATGGGCTTAAATTTGGCAGGTTTATTGAAACAAAAATCGCGCCGGGGGCAATGTCGTCATTTTTCGCGACGGTGTCGGAATGGGCTGAAATTTAGCAAGTTGACTGGAAACAAAAATCGCGCGGGGGGCAATTTCGTCATTTTTCGCGACGGTGTCGGAATGGGCTTAAATTTGGCATGTTGATCGGAAACAAAAACTGCGCCGGGGGCAATTTCGTCATTTTTCGCGACGGTGCCGGAACCAGCTGAAATTTGACTGGTTGATTTGAAACAAAAATCGCTCCGGGTGCAATTTCGTCATTTTTCGCGACGGTGTCGGAACAGGCTGAAATTTGACAGGTTGATTTGAAACAAAAATCGCGCCAGGGGCAATTTCGTCATTTTTCGCGACGGTGTCGGAACAGGCTGAAATTTGACAGGTTGATTTGAAACAAAAATCGCGCCAGGGGCAATTTCGTCATTTTTCGCGACGGTGTCGTAATGGGCTGAAATTTGGCAGGTTTTTTGGAAACAAAAATCGCGTCGGGGGCAATGCCGTCATTTTTCGCGACGGTGTCAGAATGGGCTTAAATTTGGCAGGTTGATCGGAAACAAAAACCGCGCCGGGGGCAATTTCGTCATTTTTCGCGACTGTGTCGGAATGGGCTGAAATTTGGCAGGTTGACTGGAAACAAAAGTCGCGCCAGGGGCAATTTCGTCATTTTTCGCGACGGTGTCGGAATGGGCCGAAATTTGGCAGGTTGATTGGAAACAAAAATCG
>NW_019228556.1:0-3869 GCF_002742605.1 Olea europaea var. sylvestris | reverse complement strand
TTCAATCGGTAAGAACCTTTCTACATGTACACTATGATTTACACTTTAGTTTACACCTGTTGGACAGTTTAAATTTCAAACTTTTTTTCCCTCCAATTGAGACTTGAGAACAATGCAAGTGTCAAACAACGTGTCAAAAATTAGTGTACAAATAGTAAAGTTCAATCAATAAGAACTTTGCTACATGTACCCTATGGTGTACACTTTAGTTTACACTTTACCATGTGACCTTACCCTGCTGGACAGTTTAAATTTCAAACTGTTTTCCCATCCAATTGTCATTTGACTACAAAGCAAGTACCAAACAACGTGTCCAAAATCAGTGTACAAATAGCAAAGTTCAATCAGTAAAAACCTTAGTACATGTACACTATGGTGTACAGTTTAGTTTACACTTTGCCACTTGACTTTACCCTGTTGGACAGTTTAAATTTCAAACAGTTTTCCAATACAATTGACACTTAAAAACAATGCAAGTGTTAAACAACGTGTCAAAAATCATTGTACAAATAGCAAAGTTCAATTGGCAAGAACCTTGCAGCATGTACACTATCGTGTACACACTTTAGTTTAGACTTTACCACGTGACATACCCTGCTGGACTGTTTAAATTTCAAACAGTTTTCTCATCCAATTGACACTTAACAACAATGCAAGTGTCAGACAACGTGTCAAAAATCAGTGTACAAATAGCAAACTTCAATCGGTAAGGACCTTACTTCATGTACACTATGGTGTACACACTTTAGTTTACACTTTGCCACGTGACATTACCTTGCTAGACTATTTAAATTTCAAACAGTTTTCCCACCAATTGACACTTTACAACAATGCAAGTGTAAATCAACGTGTCAAAAATCTGTGTACAAATAGCAATGTTCAGTACATAAGAACATTGTGACAAGTACACTAGGGTGCAAACTTTAGTTTAAACTCTACCACGTGACATTATCATGTTTAACAGTTTAAATTTCAAATAGTTTTCCCATCCAATTGACACTTGGCAACAATACAAGGGTTAAACAACGTGTCAAAAATCAATGTACAAAAAATAAAGTTCTATCGTTAAGAACCTTGCTACATGTACACTGGTGTACACTTTTACTTACACTTTGCCACGTGACATTATCCTACTGGACAGTTTAAATTTCAAATAGTTTTCCCATCCAATTGAGACTTGACAACAATGTAAGTGTCAAACAACATGTCAAAAATCAGTGTGCAAATAGCTGTGTTCAATCGGTAAGAACCTTGCAACATGTACACTATGGTGTACACTTTAGTTTACACTGTGCCACGTGATATTACCCTGTTGGACAGTTTAAATTTCAAACAATTTTTCTGTCCAATTGACACTTGACAACAATGCAAGTGTCAAACAATGAGTCAAAAATAAGTGTACAAATAGCAAAGTACAATCGGTAAGAACCTTGCTACATGTACACTATGTTGTACATTTTAGTTTACACTTTTCTATGTGACATTACCCTTTGGATAGTTTAAGTTTCAATCCCATCCAATTGACAATTGACAACAATGCAAGGGTTAAACAACGTTTCAAAAATCAGTGTACAAAAAACAAAGTTCAATCGGTAAGAACCTTGCTACATGTACACTATGGTGTACACTTTAGTTTACACTTTACCACGTGACCTTACCCTGTTGGACAGTTTAAATTTCAAAAAGTTTTTCCATCCAATTGTCACTTGACTACAAGGCAAGTAACAAACAACTCGTCCAAAATCAGTGTACAAATAGTAAAGTTCAATCAGTAAAAACATTGTTACATGTACACTATGGTGTACACTTTAGTTTACACTTTGCCACTTGACTTTACCCTGTTGGACAGTTTAAATTTCAAACAGATTTCCAATCCAATTGACACTTAACAACAATGCAAGTGTCGAACAACGTGTCAAAAATCAGTGTACAAATAGCAAAGTTCAATTGGCAAGAACCTTGCAGCATGTACAATATCGTGTACACACTTTAGTTTACACTTTGCCGTGTGACATACCCTACTGGATTGTTTAAGTTTCAATCAGTTTTCCCATCCAATTGACAATTGACAACAATGCAAGGGTTAAACAACGTGTCAAAAATTAGTGTACAAAAAACAAAGTTCAATCGGCAAGAACCATGCTACATGTACACTATGGTGTACACTTTAGTTTGCACTTTACCACGTGACCTTACCCTGTTGTATAGTTTAAATTAAAAACAATTTTTCAATCTAATTGATTCTTGAAAACAATGCAAGTGTCGAACAATGTGTCAAAAATTGGTGTACAAATAGCAAAGTTCAATTGGCAAGAACCTTGCAGCATGTAAACTATCGTGTACACACTTTAGTTTACACTTTGCCGCGTGACATACCCTGCTGGACTGTTTAAATTTCAAACAGTTTTCTCATCCAATTGACACTTGAAGACAATGCAAGTGTCAAACAACGTGTCAAAGATCAGTGTACAAATAGTAGAGTTCAATCGGTAAGAACATTGCTACATGTACACTATGGTGTACACTTTAGTTTACACTTTGCCATGTGACATTGCCCTATTGGACAGTTTAAATTTCAAACAGTTTTTTCGTCCAATTGACACTTGACAACAATGCAAGTGTCAAACAACGAGTCAAAAATAAGTATACAAATAGCAAAGTTCAATCGGTAAGAACCTTGCTACATGTACACTATGATGTACACTTTAGTTTACACTTTGCTATGTGACATTACCCATTGGATAGTTTAAGTTTCAATTAGTTTTCCCATCCAATTGACAATTGACAACAATGCAAGAGTTAAACAATGTGTCAAAAATCAGTGTACAAAAAATAAAGTTCAATTGGTAAGATCCTTGCTACATGTACACTATGGTGTACACTTTAGTTTACACTTTACCACGTGACCTTACCCTATTGGACAGTTTAAATTTCAAATAGTTTTCCATCCAATTGTCACTTGACTACAAAACACGTACCAAACCACGTGTCCAAAATCAGTGTACAAATAGCAAAGTTCAATCAGTAAAAACCTTGCTACATGTACACTATGGTGTACACTTTAGTTTACACTTTGCTACTTGACTCTGTTGGACAGTTTAAATTTCAAACAGGTTTCCAATCCAATTGACACTTAACAACAATACAAGTGTTGAACAACGTGTCAAAAATCGGTGTACAAATAGCAAAGTTCAATTGGCAAAAACCTTACAGCATGTACACTATCGTGTACACACTTTAGTTTACACTTTGTCGGGGAGATACCCTACTGGACTGTTTAAGTTTCAATCAGTTTTCCCATCCAATTGACAATTGACAACAATGCAAGGGTCAAACAATGTGTCAAAAATTAGTGTACAAAAAATAAAGTTCAATCGGCAAGAACCATGCTACATGTACACTATAGTGTACACTTTAGCTTACACTTTACCATGTGACCTTACCCTATTGGACAGTTTAAATTTCAAACTGTTTTCCCATCCAATTGTCACTTGACTACAAAGCAAGTACCAAACAACGTGTCCAAAATAAGTGTACAAATAGCAAAGTTCAATCAGTAAAAACCTTGCTACATGTACACCATGGTGTACACTTTAGTTTACACTTTGCCACTTGACTTTACCCTGTTGGATAGTTTAAATTTAAAATAGTTTTTCAATCCAATTGATGCTTGACAACAATGCAAATGTCGAACAACGTGTTGAAAATCGGTGTACAAATAGCAAAGTTCAATTGGCAAGAACCTTGCAGCATGTACACTATCGTGTACGCACTTTAGTTTACACTTTACCGCTTGACATACCCTGCTGGACTGTTTAAATTTCAAACAGTTTTCTCATCCAATTGACACTTGACAACAATGCAAGTGT
>NW_019228555.1:0-3870 GCF_002742605.1 Olea europaea var. sylvestris | reverse complement strand
AGATCGAAGGTGAAGTACAGCAATGTGTATTGTTATTACTGCAAGAGGAAATGACACATCAAGAAAGATTGCGACAAGTTGCAGGGTAAAGGTGATTTACATGCAAATCATGTGGGGCAATCAGGTCATTCGAACGAGACTAATATTGCTAAAATTTTTTGTAATGATGGAGATGTGATGTTGGCTGTATTTGACGGGGAATCCAAACCTGAGGAGTGGATTCTGGATTCTGCTTGTTCGTATCATATGTGTCCCAATAGGATTTTGTTTCAAAAATATGAGACGGTGAAGCAAGGTGGAGTTGTTATGGGAAACAACCAATCTTGCCGGGTTGCAGGAATCGGTTGGGTCAGATTGAGGCTACATGATGGAATAGTGAGGACACTTGATCAGGTTCGCCATGTTCCGGACTTGACAAAGAATCTCATATCACTGAGTACCTTGGATGAAAAAGGACACAAATTTTCTGGTGGACGTGGAGTTTTGAAGGTTCGAAGGGGTGTCCGGGTTGTACTGGAGGGATAGATGAAATCTCAGTTGTACATCTTGCAGGGGAGCGTAGAACCAGTTCAGAGACATTTGGACAAGTTCAGTACCATGATGGACATTCAATTTGGTACAGTACCTCTCGGTTTGGCTCTGGGTCAGTTAAGAACTTTGCTCGAGGGAGTGTTGGTGATTCCGCTTTGCCACCAATTTATCGGATACATTGTGTTCTTGTAATGCCAATGGACTCATGGAGCGTAGGTACAATTTTGGAGATATCTGTAATGCTTTAGA
This sequence comes from Olea europaea var. sylvestris, assembly GCF_002742605.1. Classification (NCBI taxonomy): domain Eukaryota; kingdom Viridiplantae; phylum Streptophyta; class Magnoliopsida; order Lamiales; family Oleaceae; genus Olea; species Olea europaea. Next base: position 3,090 of record NW_019228555.1, on the reverse strand, counting down.
AATCATTGAAGGTGACAATATTGGCAACTTTCTGATCCAGCATGTGGTATGGAATCTGCTACAGGGTGTGCTTTAACCCTATTTGGTCAATAGTAATTCCTTAGTGGAATTTCAGGAACCTGGGTTTTGGGTTCGGGTGTCGCTTATGGACGTCGTGCAGAGGACGACGGTTTGGTGATGGAGAGTTTGGTTATTGCGTTGAGGAGATTGGTCAGTTCATTTTGTTGCAGACAGATTTGAAATCTAGGAGTTTTGTTCGTTGTACCGGAATTTGAGTCAAGGTGGAGATTGTTAGAAGTGTGACTCAAATAGGAGTCTAATTGAATTATATATTTTTACCTTTTTGGGACTTTTTAGGGCTAGACCAAGTGTATTATATATATAAGGCTCCTCTGTCAGTTTTATTGAAGTATCATTGCTGTCCGGTTGTAATTCTCTCCATATTAATAAAATTGGTCGTTCCTCTACTTAATTCATCTTTTACTTTAATCTTATTTGAGGTATTTTGCGATCTTGTATTATACTTCAAATTGGTGTCCATTAAATCTCAATTCTTGCGTTTCGTTTCCACCGATCCCAACACTAATTGTCACTGGCGATTTACATAACGGTGGGGTATTGCATCATTATTAAATCAACGATCATATTTGGAGCTTGGAGGCAAAATTTTGGCCAAGACATTACGTCGAACACCTGACAAACAACCCCATTTTCTTCATTTTGTGAGCCTCGTGCAGTCTGTATATGAACTAGCAAAAATCCAATTAATTCTGCCCTCCCTCAAAACCTTCTTTTTCAACTTCAAATAGAGAGAAGAAATCCATGATTGTCGTGCCTCCTTCCTCTTCATGCCGGACACTGGGGGTTTATTTGCAGAGGATAAATGATGGCCCCATGTATTTCTCTTGTTGTTTCTTGCTCCATTTTTGTGCATCCGGTTGAAGCAGAATATGTGAAGAGAATTTGAGGATGAAGAACACTTTTGGTTTTTGACTATTCTTGGTCACTGCTCCAACCTTAGTATCACAAATTCGATGGTTCATCGCCACCATTTTTCTTCCTTGTTTGCTGAATTTTATTTTTTATGTTTTGAAACCCAAAGCAATAATGGATGCCTCTTCTATTTGAATTTGATGGCCGAACATGCTGGATTAAAAAGATGAACTAATTCAGTCATCACCACTTTTTCCTAGTTCAATTTTTTCGTAGCCGATCCTTCAATCTTGACTGATTTAAGCATCCAAAATTTCATTTTTCTGCTTCCAAAGAGATTTTGTCACTCTCTCTTTCTACTAGAATCTCTCTTTCATATCTTGAGGTAGGTTTTATATTTCATTTGATGTTGGGTTTGAAGAATGGATGAATATGGCTAAACATCGGGAGTAAAACAGAGTTTCTTTCTTTGACCCTGGCCGTTTTTCTTCTTGTTTGGTTGCTATCTTTGCTATCTTCCAGTAGACTACTTGCCCGGAATCACTGTACTTTCCTATGGCCTTCTTGTATATGGTGAGAATATGGTTAACGTAACGATTTCCATAGACAGCGCTAATTTGTTGATTCAAAAAAATGTCGTCAATAGATCCCCAACCTCGTCCCCTCCAAATCTGTACACGGAATACTCCGTTAAGAGGTAAAGGCTATCGGTCGAGAAAAAAATCCGAGATCGTTTGCATTCCCATGGTCAAGTCAACGGCCAGATGAAAATAAAATAGAGATTGCAAGAGTCGCGAGGAGGAACTGGCCATAGTTTTGAAGCTTACCTAGAAATGAAATGGATTCTCATATATATAGAAAATGGAGACGGACTTGGAGGGCTTGGTGAGCTAATGAGCCTCGTTCAAGCCACGTCCAATAAAAAAGCCCAGTATAAAATGATTTATTGGTATAATAATAATCCCCCAAATTTGAGTCGTTCATTCATGTGCGAGTCGAACTTCGAAATATAAGTATTCAAGAGGTCTTACGATAGGCTTAGAAAATGTGTGCCAGCTTGAATAAGCGAGGGCTTACGAATTGGCTCGAAAGATATAGCATATAATTTTTCAAATTTTTTACAGCATCTTCTCTGTAATATGGATTAAACCAATCTGTAATACAACATAATATCTCTACCACACATATATAAAATAAATTTGTGGTGTCCTTGGAGCATAATTCAGTGGTGTAAAGGATATTAGTGAGGTAGTTTAATCTCACTGGCAGCCGTAGTGTGAGGGTCTGATTCTTGAGATATAGAATTGGATTTTTTGTGGACATCAGTGTACGAGCAAGTTCTTGTTCCCTACCTTGTTGGGGAACATCTGGCGATTTACCTCCCTCACGATGCTTCAGGAACGGGGCAGTGGAGGTCCTTAAGATTGGGATTCAACCTTTTTAATAAATTTGGGGTTCATAACTATAAAGTAAATAATGATATCACATTTCTTTAATATATAATATGCAGAAAGCTTATCGTATATTATAACAGGTCATAGCCTTGATTATAGTGTAGATAATGTGACATGCATACTAGCGCTAGTAAAAAGTATTATGGGTCATGACTCTTGAGGCATGTTAGTAGTGATGTGACATGCGTACTTGGTAGTAATAATATAATGTATATGCTAACTGTAATAATATAATGATACTAAAATATTAGTATCACACAAACCATTGCAAGATGTCTATCTATTCCATCACAGTCAACCATTTGATTCTTTGGCAGAAAGTTATTAGTACTACATATCTTGTTTCGCTAGTAAAATTAAAGAATCTAAAGGTGATTTTGGTATTTTTCTTGAGAGTAAAAGAAGCAATCGTCGTTAACTACTGGTAATGCTCTATCATTAATATAACGTATGAGTGTCTAAGTCTTCGCCCTTTCGTTTGTAAGGACCGAGAGAAATTGAAAAAAAGAATAGAACAACACAAACTATATAAATGGAAGAGGAAGAAATAATCGGCATGGAGATGAAACTATGGATGGGTAAGTATTTGCCTTTTTCAACTCCTTTATTTAATAATTCGATTTTTTTTTCTCAAATAACTCTTTCATAAGAGAATTATTACATTAATTTAAAGACTTAATGAATTAAGAGAAAAGTAGTTGTA
>NW_019228554.1:0-3870 GCF_002742605.1 Olea europaea var. sylvestris | reverse complement strand
GGAATGAAGCCAATCAAAACAGTGTCGCTGTCACCCCTCTCTAATCCAACGACGTCATCTCTCCATCTCCTCTCTTCTCTTATATCTGCATCAGATCCAACGCGACACAGTTTCTCCATTCGTGAATCACCGCGAGTTGCGGTGGTGAAATGACACCGTGAAGCAAATCCACGACTCAGGTGATTCTTCACAGGAGAAGCACTATCTTAACGCGCGCGAAGGAGAAGCAGTTTGGGTTGGTGGCAATTTTTTGGGCTTGGATGGTGTTTTGTATGGTGGTGGTGGTGATGGTGTTTGTGTGGTGGCGATTTTAAGATGGCGGCTGTGGTGGTGGATCTTGCAGTTTGGGTGGGATTAGGGATGTCAAAAATTGAGGCTCGAAAGCTCGGGCCTTATCGAGCCTAGCCGAGTCGAGTTGAATAGATTTTTCCCCTTTTTTCCCTTTGAAAAAGGCAGTCGGCACGTCGCCTTACACAACGCTTCTTTTTTTCGAACCGACTCGAGATTTTTGCGGGTCGGGCCACAAGCGGCCAGAGCCCGCGAGCCTTTTTGCCATCCCTAGGTGGGGTTCGGATAATGTCCTGTGTGGTGGTAATGGTTTTGTGTGGTAGCAATTTGTGGTGGCGACTGTGAATCTGTGATGGTGGTGGTGCGATGGTGATGGTGGTGATGTAGTGGTGCGGGCGACGGAGCAAGGCTGCGATGGTATTGGCAGCATGGTGGTGCGAGCTGTTGACCGTTTGTTGTGAGGTGGTGAGTTGCTCTGCGATAGTGGTGTTTGACGGCGGTATGACGAGTAGTTCTTACGACATCCATTCTCTGATTTTTGGTATTTGGCATTTGATTGGTGGTGGTTGTGATGTTGGATGCGACTGTAGATGCCATCGATTTGTCGGGGTGGTGGTAGATCTCGAATGATGATATGATGGTATTTTTTTGCTATTTGTTGATTTGTTTGAGACAGTAGTGTTGATATTGGGAGGTGGTGGTTTTGGCAATAATGATGACGGTGGTATTACTGGAGGTGGTGGTGAGATGGTAGTCACAAATTATTTTGTCAATATGTGACCAATAAAAAAAATTGTGGCCAAGGAATAATGTATAACCTAATTTTTTTTTTCAATTTGTGATCGATAATTTGATAATATGTGACTATCTAATAAGTCATGACTTATAATCTATGACCGATTAATAAATTGCAACCTATATATTTTTATTTGTGATTGACGGATAAATTGTAACCTATAAATTTTTTGAATTATGACTATAAAATAATTTGTGTCATATAAAAATTTTGATTTTTGACCAAAAAATAATGTGTAACCAACGAAATCGTTGATTGTTGACCAAATTGTATAAATTTGTGACTTTAATATATTTAAATAATAAAATATATAATTAATTAATTAAATTATAAATAAATTTTAATAAACATCTGATTTTTGAATTTTAAAACCTTTATTCTTTGTTTTAAAATAAATGATAGTTAATCTCTTAATTGTGAATTTTTCCCAATTTCAAACCTTTAATAGAATTAATGACGTAGCTAATAGAATGCACGTGTGACGTTCCGTCACCGTCGTTGACAGATTGTTATATATTCAATTGCTTACTGAACTTTAGCAATGAAAGATGCTTTAAATTTTTAGTGATCAAAATTTGACCACCTCAAAGTTTAATGACACAATCGAAAATACTTTTCAAAGTTTAGTGAGCAATCGGATACGTGACAATTTATTAATTTCACCAGGCAGCACTATTTCCAGATTTCTCACTTCACAATTAACAATTCACCAAGACTGTTAAGATTTAAGCAATGCTAAAAAAATATCGAAGTCCAGCCCCATTTTTTAGACTTGAACGTAAAACAGTAAATGAAAAATTAAAAACACGCCACAGCCAAAGATACTATAAATCCTAAATTAATATAAAAAAAGAGCAAAATAGACCACAATCTTCTGAAAACCTCAAATTTTGGAGGAATTTCAAAACACAATAGATGCCCACATACAAAAATAATCAAGGTAACATGAAGAATCAACAGTTAAAGATGCAAAGAAGACTGATGGGAAAATCAAAATTCGAACTTTCTAACAAGAAAAGGTAAGTGAAGGAATTTCAACAAAACAACAGAAACAAATAAAAACATACATTTCCAGAACACGGAGAACTGAAGTGGAAGTTCAAAATAAAGCTCAATAAAAGATTAAAAAAGTCCATCCCTTTTTTATACCAGGATGGAACTTTAGAATCACCGGGTGCCGAAAAATCGTCGACGTTTGCTTGTGCTGTTGCCGTAACCCAATAAGTGCGTTTACGGTCTAGCTGTCTAGGGCTTGGGCAAACAGGGACTGTAAAATAGCAAGGGAGGAAGAGGTAGAGACAGTGCCGACGAGCTGGGACTGGAAAGAGTAGGTAGCGCTGTTGAGGCGATTCAATGGAATGGGTAACGGGTTGAATTGGGGAATGGATGGAAATTGGACTGGGTCGAAACTTGAATGAATCATGAATTGTAGTTATGGAATGGGCTAAGTAATGGGCTTCACTTTTTAGCTGGCCTGGGATTTGGAAAGTTTAAAAAAATTGGGCCCCCATCCCTGCCAGGATGTCAGCTGCTTCACACTTTATTTCTAGTCATTGGGTTACACATTGACACGTTTTAGCCCTTGCTGGAGCCTCATTTTTGGGGATAAATATATTTTATAATAGTGAATTTTTTTAAAGATATATATGATTAAAAAGTAAGAAAAAGTTTTGAATTTACATGTAAACAAAATCAGTTAATTGGAAAACGTATAATTGAAGATAAATTTGAGAAAAAATGAGTTCTTAAAAAATGGAGCTCATAAATGGGCTTAGGCGCTTAGCATTTAGAAATTACCACACTTCACTTCACCATCCTTTCATTGTTTTGATATTAGTTTATATTAAAATGAAATTGTTATATTGCTGTTGTCTAATCAACCTATGATTAAATTGTTGTTGTCTTTCTCGACTTATTATCGAATTGTGATTGCCTTAGCTTATTGTTGAATGTTACTTTTGTTGAATTTTTACATTGTTGCAATTTTGAATTGTTGACGTATAACCAAAGTGATCGGCTATAGAAAAAATAAAAAAATAGAATCGAATACTTGTCAATTGACATATCCGACATGCGGATAATAAATCGATAGTAGATGTGAATCTATGATTGGAATTAATTTTCTGAGCTTGACTTCAAATTATAAGAAGCTTATACTGAATCCCAAAAAGGCACTAAGAAAATATCCACCTCCACCCCACACACAATGCATAACTCAACATTTTAATCAACAGCAAAACTGGGGCCAGGGCTACCTATCATATAAATAAATTTATGATGATAGGAGTCACACGTGAGCACGGCTGGACCTTTCTGGTGTCTCCCATTATGATAAAGTAATTCATCAGCAAGCAAAATACAAAAGCACCAAACTTGAAATAAACAGCCTGTCCAGATCTCAACTGCCCAGTATATAATATATGGCCATTATAATTAATAAATAAAGAAATAAACCCCACTCAGTATTTTCTCTTATGCACCAAAAATTTATATAAGTCGAGCGTATCAAACATGTTCAAAGGATTGTAAATATGATCAAATAAAGATTAATGGGAACCCCCAAGAATCAGGCAGCCATGTAATTGTGGAATCCTACATAAACATTTGCACCGACAGAACTGTCGGCTGGGAGAGAAGAGGACACATATGAACACAGTCGAGTGTAATATACCAGTGAAGAACTGACTCATAAGTTACTTAATTCTAATTTTATTCACTATTTCTGGCAAGGACTTTTTAAAAAAAGACAAAAATATAAAGAATTGTACAACAAGTAACATTGCATA
>NW_019228553.1:0-3870 GCF_002742605.1 Olea europaea var. sylvestris | reverse complement strand
TAATTATTCGGAGGCCCAAACGAAGGAATTTGGCTAAAATCCCATGATCCTGGGTCTGTGCCCCGAGTCCAATTTCGCGGGCCATTTCCAATCGACCTACCAAATTTCGGCCCATTCCAACATCGTCGCGACAAATGACAAAATTGCCCCAGTTGCGATTTTTCTTTTTAATTTTTTTTCCAGTTCTACTTCAACCTGACATAATTGGAGTCCAAAACGAAGGAATTTGGATAAAATCCCGTGGTCCCAGGTCTGTGCCCCGAGTCCAATTTCGCGGGCCTTTTCCAATAACCTTCCAAATTTCGGCCCATTCCGACAACGTCGCGACAAATGACAAAATTGCTCCAGGTGCGCTTTTTCTTTGTAACTTTTCTGCCCATCACTTCTTCAACCTGACATAATTAATACGGAAATTAATTATTCGGAGGCCCAAACGAAGGAATTTGGCTAAAATCCCACGATCCTTGGTCCGTGCCCCAAGTCCAATTTCTCGAGCCGTAGCCAATCAACCTGCCAATTTTTAACGAATTTCGGCACCATCGCGACAAATGACAAAATTGCCCCTAGTGCGCTTTTGCTTCGTTAATTTTCTGTCCATCACTTCTTCAACCAGACATAATTAATAAGGAAATTAATTTTTTGGAGGCCCGAACGAAGGAATTTGGCTAAAATCCAGTTATCCAGAGTCTGTGCCCCGAGTCCAATTTCGCGGGCCGTTTCCAACCAACCTGCCAAATTTCGGTCCATTCCGACACCGTCGCGGCAATTGACAAAATTGCCCTCGGTGCGATTTTTCTTTGTTAATTTTCTGTCCAATACTTCTTCAACCTGACATAATTAATAAGGAAATTAATTATTCGGAGGCCCAAACGAAGGAATTTGACTAAAATCCCGTGATCCCGGGTCTGTGCCCCGAGTCCAACTTCACAGGCCTCTTCCAATCAACCTACTATATTTCAGCCCGTAGCGACACCATCGTGACAAATGACAAAATAGCCCTGGGTGCAATTTTTCTTTGTTAATTTTCTGCCCAGTACTTCTTCAACCTGACATAATTAATACAGAAATGAGTTAGTCAGAGGCCCAAACGAAGGAATTTGGCTAAAATCCTGTGATCTCGGGTCTGTGTCCCGAGTCCAATTTTACGGGCCATTTCCAATCAAACTACCAAATTTCGATCCATTCTGGCACCATCGCGACAAATGACAAAATAGCCCCTGATGCGATTTTTCTTTTTTTTTTATTTTCTGTCCAGCACTACTTCAACCTGACATAATTAATACAGAAATTAATTATTCGGATTCCGAAACGAAGGAATTTGGCTAAAATCTTGTGATCCCGGGCTTGTGCCTCGATTTCAATTTCATAGGCCGTTTCCAATCAACCTACCAAATTTCGGCCCATTCCAACACCGTCACGACAAATGACAAAATTGCCCCTGGTGCGATTTTTCTTTGTTAATTTTCTGTACAGCACTTCTTCAACCTGAAATAATTAATAAGGAAATTAATTATTCAGAGGCCCAAATGAAAGAATTTAGCTAAAATTCCGTGATCCTGGGTCTGTGCCCCGAGTCCGATTTCGCGGGCCGTTTCCAATCAACCTGCTCAATTTCGGCCCGTTACGACACTGTCACGACAAATGACTAAATTGCCCCTGGTGCGATTTTTCTTTGTTAATTTTTTGTCTAGCACTTCTTCAACCTGACATAATTATTCGGAGGCCCAAACGAAGGAATTTGGCTAAAATCCTGTGATCTCGAGTCTGTGCTAAGTCCAATTTCGGTGTTCATTTCCAAACATCCTGCCAAATTTCGTCCCATTTCGACACCGTCGCGACAAATGACAAAATTGCCCTCAGTGCAGTTTTGTTTTGTTAATTTTCTGCCCAACACTACTTCAACCTGACATAATTAATACTAAAATTAATTATTTGGAGTCCGAAACGAAGGAATTTGGATAAAATCCCGTGATTCCAGGTCTGTGCCCCGAGTCCAATTTCGCGGGCCTTTTCCAATAACCTGCCAAATTTCGGCCCATTTCGATAACATCGCGACAAATGACGAAATTGCCCCTGGTGCAGTTTTTCTTCGTAAATTTTCTGTCCATCACTTCTTCAACCTGACATAATTAATATGGAAATTAATTATTCGGACGCCCAAACGAAGGAATTTGGCTAAAATCCCATGATCCTAGGTCTGTGCCCCGAGTCTGATTTCGCGGGCCGTTTCCAATCAACCAGCTCAATTTCGGCCCGTTGCGACACCGTCGCGACAAATGACTAAATTGCCCCAGGTGCGATTTTTCTTTGTTTATTTTCTGTCCAGCACTACTTCAACCAGACATAATTAATACAAAAATTAATTATCCGGAGTCCGCAATGAAGGAATTTGGCTAAAATCTTGTGATCTCGGGCCTGTGCCCTGAATCCAATTTCGCGGGCCGTTTCCAATCAACCTACCAAATTTCGGCCCATTCCAACACCGTCATGACAAATGACAAAATTGCCCCTGGTGTGGTTTTTCTTTGTTAATTTTCTGTCTAGCACTTCTTCGACCTGATATAATTAATGCGAAAATTAATTATTCGGAGGCCCAAACGAAGGAATTTGGCTAAAATCCCGGGATATCGAGCCCGTGCCCCAAGTCCGATTTTGCAGGCCGTTTCCAATCAACCTGCCAAATTTCGGCGCATTCCGACACCGTTGCGACAAATGACAAAATTGCTCATGGTACGGTTTTTCTTTATTAATTTTCTGTCCAACACTTCTTCAACTTGACATAATTAATGCGAAAATTAATTATTCGGAGGCCCAAACGAAGGAATTTGGCCAAAATTCCATGATCCTAGGTCTATGCCCCGTGTCCAATTTCGCGGGCCATTTCCAATCAACCTACCAAATTTCGACCCATTCCGACACCATCGCGACAAATGACAAAATTGCCCCAGGTGCGGTTTTTCTTTGTTAATTTTCCGTCCAACACTTCTTCAACCTGATATAATTAATATGGAAATTAATTATTCGAACGCCCAAAAGAAGGAATTTGCTAAATTCCCATGATCCCGAGTCTGTGCCCTGAGTCCAATTTCGCAGGCCGTTTCCAATCAACCTACCAAATTTCTGCCCATTCCGACACCGTCGTGACAAATGAAAAAATTGTCCTAGGTGCTATTTTTCTTTGTTAATTTTTTGTCCTGCACTTCTTCAACCTGACATAATTAATACGAAAATTAATTATTCGAAGGCCCAACCGAAGGAGTTTGGCTAAAATCCCGTGATCCTGTGACTGTGCCCCGAGTCCAATTTCGCTGATTGTTTCCAATCAACTTGCCAAATTTCAGCCCATTCTAACATCGTCTCAACAAAAGACAAAATTGCCCCTAGTGCGGATTTTCTTTGTAAATTTTCTGTCCTGGACTTCTTCAACCTGACATAATTATTACGGAAATTAATTATTCGGAGGCCCAAATGAAGGAATTTGGCTAAATTCCCATGATCCCGGGTCCGTGCCCCTAGTCCAATTTCGCGACCGTTTCCAATCAACCTGCCAAATTTCTGCCCATTCCGACATCGTCGCGACGAATGATAAAATTGCCCCTGGTACGATTTTTCGTTGGTAATTTTCTGTCCTGCACTTCTTCAACCTGACATAATTAATATGGAAATTTAATATTCGGAGGCCCAAATGAAGAAATTTGGCTAAAATCCTGTGATATCGGGTCCGTGCCCCGAGTCCAATTTCGCGGGCCGTTTCCAATCAACCTGCCAAATTTCGGCCCATTCCGAAACCGTCGCGACAAATGACAAAATTGCCCCTGGTGTAGTTTTTCTTTATTAATTTTCTGTCGAGCACTTCTTCAACCAACCATA
>NW_019228552.1:0-3872 GCF_002742605.1 Olea europaea var. sylvestris | reverse complement strand
ATTGGCTGAAATTTGGCAGTTTGATCGGAAATAAAAATATCGCCGGCGGCAATTTCGTCATTTTTCTCGACTGTGTCGGAATGCGCTCAATTTTGACTGGTTGATCGGGAACAAAAATCGCTCTGGGTTTAATTTCGTCGTTTTTCGCGACTGTGTCGGAATTGGTTAAAATTTGACTGGTTGATCGGAAACAAAAACTTCGCCGTGGGCAATTTCGTCATTTTTCTCGACTGTGTCGGAATTGGCTAAAATTTGGCTGTTTGATCGGAAATAAAAATATCGCCGGCGACAATTCCGTCATTTTTCTCGACTGTGTTGGAATGGGCTCAAATTTGAAAGGTTTGTCGGGAACAAAAATCGCGTCGGGTGTAATTTCGTCATTTTTCGCGACTGTGTAGGAATTGGCTAAAATTTGACTGGTTGATCGGAAACAAAAATCGCACCGTGGGCAATTCCGTCATTTTTCTCGACTGTATCGGAATTGGCTGAAATTTGGTAGTTTGATCTGAAATAAAAATCGGGCCGGGGGCAATTTCGTCATTTTTCTCGACTGTGTCGGAATGCGCTCAAATTTGACAGTTTGATCGGGAACAAAAATCGCGCTGGGTTTAATTTCGTCGTTTTTCGCGACTGCGTCTGAAATGGCTAAAATTTGACTGGTTGATCGGAAACAAAAACTGCGCCGGGGGCAATTTCGTCGTTTTTCTCGACTGTGTCGGAATGGGCTCAAATTTGACTGGTTGATCAGGAACAAAAACCGCGCCGGGTGTAATTTCGTCATTTTCGCGACTGTGTCGGAATTGGCTAAAATTTGACAAGTTGATCGTAAAACAAAAACTATGCCGGGGGCAATTTCGTCATATTTCTCGACTGGGTCGGAATTGGCTGAAATTTGGCAGTTTGTTCGGAAATAAAAATATCGCCGGCAGCAATTCCGTCATTTTTCTCGACTGTGTCGGAATGGGCTCAAATTTGACTGGTTGATCAGGAACAAAAACCGCGCCGGGTGTAATTTCGTCATTTTCGCGACTGTGTCGGAATTGGCTAAAATTTGACAAGTTGATCGTAAAACAAAAACTATGCCGGGGGCAATTTCGTCATATTTCTCGACTGGGTCGGAATTGGCTGAAATTTGGCAGTTTGTTCGGAAATAAAAATATCGCCGGCAGCAATTCCGTCATTTTTCTCGACTGTGTCGGAATGGGCTCAAATTTGACTGGTTGATCAGGAACAAAAACCGCGCCGGGTGTAATTTCGTCATTTTCGCGACTGTGTCGGAATTGGCTAAAATTTGACAAGTTGATCGTAAAACAAAAACTATGCCGGGGGCAATTTCGTCATATTTCTCGACTGTGTCGGAATTGGCTGAAATTTGGCTGTTTCATCGGAAATAAAAATCGCGCTGAGGGCAATTTCGTCATTTTTCTCGACTGTGTCGGAATGGGCTCAAATTTGACAGGTTGATCGAAAATAAAAATCGCGTCGGGGGCGATTTCGTCATTTTTCTCGACCGTGTCGGAATGGGCTCAAATTTGACTGGTTGATCGGGAACAAAAATCGCGCCGGGTGCAATTTCGTCATTTTTCGCGACTGTGTCGAAATTGGCTAAAATTTGACTAGTTGATCAGAAACAAAAATCGCGGCGGGGGCAATTTCGTCATTTTTCTCGATTGTGTTGGAATTTGCTGAAATTTGGCGGTTTGATCTGAAATAAAAATCGCGCCGGGGGCAATTTCGTCATTTTTCTCGACTGTGTCGGAATGGGCTCAATTTTGATAGGTTGATCGGGAACAAAAACCGCGCCAGGTGTAATTTCGTCATTTTCGCGACTGTGTCGGAATTGGCTAAAATTTGACAAGTTGATCGTAAAACAAAAACTTTGCCGGGGGAAATTTCGTCATATTTCTCGACTGTGTCGGAATTGGCTGAAATTTGGCTGTTTGATCGGAAATAAAAATCGCGCCGGGCGGCAATTTCGTGATTTTTCTCGACTGTGTCGGAATGGGCTCAAATTTGACAGGTTGATCGAAAATAAAAATCGCGTCGGGGGCGATTTCGTCATTTTTCTCGACTGTGTCGGAATGGGCTCAAATTTGACTGGTTGATCGGGAACAAAAATCGCGCCGGGTGCAATTTCGTCATTTTTCGCGACTGTGTCGAAATTGGCTAAAATTTGACTAGTTGATCAGAAACAAAAACCGCGGCGGGGGCAATTTCGTCATTTTTCTCGACTGTGTCGGAATTTGCTGAAACTTGGCGGTTTGATCTGAAATAAAAATCGCGCCGGGGGCAATTTCGTCATTTTTCTCGACTGTGTCGGAGCGGGCTCAATTTTGACAGGTTGATCGGGAACAAAAATCGCGCCGGTTTTAATTTCGTCATTTTTCACGACTGTGTCGGAATTGGCTAAAATTTGACTGGTTGATCGGGAACAAAAATCGCGCAGGGGGCAATTTCGTCATTTTTCTCGACTGTGTCGGAATGGGCTCAAATTTGACAGGTTTATCGGGAACAAAAACTGCGCCGGGTGTAATTTCGTCATTTTTCGCGACTGTGTCGGAATTGGCAAAAATTTGATTGATTGATCGGAAATAAAAATCGCGCCGGGGGCAATTTCGTCATTTTTCTCGACAGTGTCGGAATTGGCTGAAATTTGGCGGTATGATCGGAAATAAAAATCACGCCGGGCGGCAATTTCGTCATTTTTCTCGACTGTGTCGGAATGGGCTCAAATTTGACAGGTTTATCGGGAACAAAAATCGCGCTGGTGTAATTTCGTTATTTTTCGCGATTGTGTCGGAATCGGCTAAAATTTGACTGGTTGATCGGAAACAAAAATCTCGCCGTGGGCAATTTCGTCATTTTTCTCGACTGTTTGAATTGGCTGAAATTTGGCAGTTTGATCTGAAATAAAAATATCGCCGGCGGCAATTCCGTCATTTTTCTCGACTGTGTTGGAATGTGCCCAAATTTGACAGGTTTGTCGGAAACAAAAATCGCGTCGGGCGTAATTTCGTCATTTTTCGCGACTGTGTCGGAATTGGCTAAAATTTGACTGGTTGATCGGAAACAAAAATCGCGCCGGGGGCAATTTCGTAATTTTTCTCGACTGTGTCGGAATGGGTTCAAATTTGATAGGTTGATCGGGAACAAAAATAGCGCCGGGTGTAATTTCGTCATTTTTCGCGACTGTGTTGGAATGTGCTCAAATTTGACAGGTTTGTCGGGAACAAAAATCGCGTCGGGTGTAATTTCTTCATTTTTCGCGACTGTGTCGGAATTGGCTGAAATTTGACTGGTTGATCAGAAACAAAAATCGCGCCGGGGGCAATTTCGTCATTTTTGTCGACTGTGTCGGAATGGCCTCAAATTTGACAGGTTGATCGGGAACAAAAACCGCGCCGGGTGTAATTTCTTCATTTTTTCGCGAGTGTGTCGGAATTGGCTAAAATTTGACTGGTTGATCAGAAACAAAAATCGCGCCGGGGGCCATTTTGTCAATTTTCTCGACTGTGTCGGAATGGGCTCAAATTTGACAGGTTGATCGGGAACAAAAATCGCGCCGGGTATAATTTCGTCATTTTTCGCGACTGTGTCGGAATTGGCTAAAATTTGACTTCTTGATCGGAAACAAAAAACGCGCCGGGGGCAATTTCGTCATTTTTCTCGACTATGTCGGAGTTGGCTTAAATTTGGCATTTTGATCGGAAATAAAAATCGCGCCGGGGGCGATTTCGTTATTTTTCTCGACTGTGTCGGAATGGGTTCAAATTTGACAGGTTGATCAAAGAACAAAAATAGCGCCGGGTGTAATTTCGTCATTTTTCGCGACTGTGTCGAAATTGGCTAAAATTTGACAGGTTGATCGGAAA
>NW_019228551.1:0-3872 GCF_002742605.1 Olea europaea var. sylvestris | reverse complement strand
ATAGTCGGCGTACGAAGAATTGAGCGTACCTTTTGCACACGGTGTCCGTTTTGGGCCCATAAGTACTTTTTGGAAATGTGGCGGCCCTTTTGGAATGAACTCACAACTTCGTCATGACCTATAAGGGATTTCGGAAATTTTTCAAAAGAATGAGCAATTTTATGTTCGGAAGGCTTGGATAGTCGGCGTACGAAGAATTGAGCGTAACTTTTGCACACGGTGTCCGTTTTGGGCCCATAAGTACTTTTTGGAAATGTGGCGATCCTTTTGGATTGAACTCGCAACTTCGTCGTGACATATGAGAGATTTCGGCCATTTTTCAAAAGATCGAGCACTTCTATATTTGGAACTCTCGGATAGTCGGCGTACGAAGAATTGAGCGTACCTTTTGCACACGGTGTCCGTTTTGGGCCCATAAGTACTTTTTGGAAATGTAGCGACGCTTTTGGATTGAACTCACAACTTCGTCGTGACCTATAAGGGATTTCGGACATTTTTCAAAAGAATGAGCAATTTTATGTTTGGAAGGCTTGGATAGTCGGTGTACGAAGAATTGAGCGTAACTTTTGCACACGGTGTCCGTTTTGGACCCATAAGTACTTTTTGGAAATGTGGCGATCCTTTTGGATTGAACTCACAACTTCGTCGTGACATATGAGAGATTTCGGCCATTTTTCAAAAGATCGAGCACTTCTATATTTGGAACGCTCGGATAGTCGGCGTACGAAGAATTGAACGTAACTTTTGCACACGGTGTCCGTTTTGGGCCCATAAGTACTTTTTGGAAATGTAGCGACCGTTTTCGGTTGAACTAACTACTTCGTCGTGATGTCTGAGGAATTTCGGCCATTTTTTGAATGAACGAGCACTTCTATATTTGGAACGCTCAGATAGTGAACGTACGAAAAATTGAGCGTAACTTTTGCAAGAGGTGTCCGTTTCGGGCCCATAAGTACTTTTTGGAAATGTAGCGACCCTTTTGGATTGAACTCACTACTTCATCGTGACGTATGACGGATTTTGGCCATTTTCTGAAAGAATTAGCACTTTTATACTTGGAAGGCTTGGATAGTCGGCGTACGAAGAATTGAGCGTAACTTTTGCTCACGGTGCCCGTTTTGGGCCGATAAGTACTTTTTGGAAATGTAACGAATGTTTTGGGTTGAACTCACCACTTTGTTGTTACGTATGAGGGATTTTGGCCATTTTTTGGAAAGAATGAGCAATTTTATGTTTGAAGGCTTGGATAGTCGACGTACGAAGAATTGAGCGTACCTTTTGCACACGGTGTCCGTTTTGGGCCCATAAGTACTTTTTCGAAATGTAGCGACCGTTTTGGATTGGACTCACCACTTCATCATGACGTATGAGGGATTTCGGCCATTTTTCGAAAGATCGAGCACTTCTATATTTGGAACGCTCGGATAGAATTGAGCGTACCTTTTGCACACGGTGTCCGTTTTGGGCCCATAAGTCCTTTTTGGAAATGTAGCGACCCTTTTGGATTGAACTCACAACTTCGTCGTGACGTATGAGGGATTTCGGCCATTTTTCGAAAGATCGAGCACTTCTATATTCGGAAGGCTTGGATAGTCGGCGTACGAAGAATTGAGCGTAACTTTTGCACACTGTGTCCGTTTTGGCCCCATAAGTACTTTTTGGAAATGTAGCGACCCTTTTGGATTGAACTCACTACTTCATTGTTATGTATTAGGGATTTTGGTCATTTTTTGGAGCGAATGAGCAGTTTTATGTTTGGAAGGCTTGGATAGTCGGCGTACGAAGAATTGAGCGTAACTTTTGCTCACGGTGCCCGTTTTGGGCCGATAATTACTTTTTGGAAATGTAACGAATGTTTTGGGTTGAACTCACTACTTTGTTGTTACGTATGAGGGATTTTGGCCATTTTTTGAAAGAAAGAGCAATTTTATGTTTGAAGGCTTGGATAGTCGGCGTACGAAGAATTGAGCGTACCTTTTGCACACGGTGTCCGTTTTGGGCCCATAAGTAATTTTTGGAAATGTAGCGACCCTTTTGGATTGAGCTCACAACTTCGTCGTGACATATGAGGGATTTCGGCCATTTTTCAAAAGATCGAGCACTTCTATATTTGGAACGCTCGGATAGTTGGCGTACGAAGAATTGAGCGTAACTTTTGCACACGGTGTCCGTTTTGGACCCATAAGTACTTTTTGGAAATGTAGCGAACGTTTTGGGTTGAACTCACTACTTCGTCGTGATGTCTGAGGAATTTCGGCCATTTTTTGAAAGAACGAGCACGTCTATATTTGGAACGCTCGGATATTCAGCATACGAAGAATTTTGCGTAACTTTTGCAAGAGGTGTCCGTTTCGGGCCCATAAGTACTTTTTGGAAATGTAGCGACCCTTTTGGATTGACCTCACTACTTCGTTGTTACATATGAGGGATTTTTGCCATTTTTTGGAAAGAATGAGCAGTTTTATGTTTGGAAGACTTGGATAGTCGGCGTACGAGGAATTGTGAGTAACTTTTGCTCACGGTGTCCGTTTTGGGCCCATAAGTACTTTTTGGAAATGTAGCGACCATTTCGGATTGAACTCACCTCTTCGTCGTGACGTATGATGGATTTCGGCCATTTTTAAAAAGAAAGAGCAATTTTAGGTTTGGAAGGCTTGGATAGTCGGCGTACGAAGATTGAGCGTAACTTTTGTACACGGTGTCCGTTTTGGGCCCATAAGTACTTTTTGGAAATGTAGCGACCCTTTTGGATTGAACTCACTACTTTGTTGTTACGTATGAGGGATTTTGGCCATTTTTTGGAAAGGATGAGCAATTTTATGTTTGAATGCTTGGATAGTCGGCGTACGAAGAATTAAACGTACCTTTTGTACACGGTGTCCGTTTTGGGCCCATAAGTACTTTTTGGAAATGTAGCGACCCTTTTGGATTGAACTCACCACGTCATCGTGACGTATGGTGGATTTCGGCCATTTTTTGAAAGAATTAGCACTTTTATACTTGGAAGGCTTGGATAGTCGGCGTACGAAGAATTGAGCGTATCTTTCGTACACGGTGTTCATTTTAGGCCCATAAGTACTTTTTGGAAATGTAGCGACCCTTTTGGATTGAACTCACAACTTCGTCGTGACGTATGATGGATTTTGGCCCTTTTTTGAAAGAAAGAGCAATTTTATGTTTGAAAGCTTGGATAGTCCGCGTACGAATAATTGAGCATAACTTTTGTACACAGTGTCCGTTTTGCGTCCATAAGTACTTTTTGGAAATGTAGCGACCTTTTTGGACTGAACTCACTGCTTCATCGTGATGTGTGAGGGATTTTGTCCATTTTTGGAATGAATGAGCAGTTTTATGTTTGGAGGGCTTGGATAGTCGGCGTACGAAGAATTGAGCGTAACTTTTGCACACTGTGTCCGTTTCGGGCCCATAAGTACTTTTTCGAAATGTAGGGACCCTTTTGGAATGAACTCTCCACTTCATCATGACGTCTGAGGGATTTCGGCCATTATTCGAAAGAATGAGCACTTCTATATTTGGAACGCTCGGATAGTCGGCGTACGAAGAATTGAGCTTAACTTTTGCAAGAGGTGTCCGTGTCGGACCCATAAGTTCTTTTTGGAAATGTAGCGACCATTTTGGATTGGACTCACGGCTTCATCGTGACATCTGAGGGATTTCGGCCATTTTACGAAAGAATGAGCACTTCTATCTTTGGAACGCTCGGATAGTCGACGTACGAAGAATGGAGCGTAACTTTTGCAAGAGGTGTCCGTTTCGGGCCCATAAGTGCATTTTGGAAATGTAGCGACCCTTATGGATTGAACTCACTACTTCATCATGACGTATGAGGGATTTTGTCCATTTTTGGAATG
>NW_019228550.1:0-3873 GCF_002742605.1 Olea europaea var. sylvestris | reverse complement strand
CATGTGGAAGAACAAATGCAATTACTTTAAAGGAATGGGGATGATTAACGTTTGCCGTCTTCAATTATTATGGTCTCCCCTTGCACAAGCACTTTAAATCATTCGGTTTGGTCCAATCTTTTAGTTCTCAACAACATTTCAAACCATTGTTACTCAATTCTTATCCACACTGGTGTGATATAGATTGTTCCAAAATAAATATATAATGGATGAGCTAGTTTGAAGAGACGGGTCGTGCCATGAGTTGGTCTTATAAGAAAGTAGACTGACGTTCCACACAGACATTCTTTTTTTTTTTTTTTTTATAACTCTTTCTGAAAAAGGTCTAGAACCCAGTCGTTATGTTAAGAGGCCAGATTGTATACGTTGTGTTTGTATAAGAGGTTGTTTGATAAAAGTTTTAACATGTTTTGATTAAAGATTATGAAATATTCAAAAATGGTTAAAAGTAGATAAAAAGTTGTGAGTTAGATGAGGTTAAAATTGAAATTTGATTAATTAAAAAAGTTGATAAACGTCTAGTAAAATTTTATCAAACAATTACTAAAAGTATATAACTTAAATAATTACTTGTAAATGTATTAGTCCTTCACTAGAAAATTTGCATAATTTATAATTTGTGGCTAAAGGTATATATAACTTAAATAAATTAAAATCGCTGGTATTAAATAAATGTATAACGTGGGACCCAATGTGTCTGCATGCAGAATCTATCTATTAAATATACTGAAAATCTATCTGTGTAAGAGAATGACACCACAGCCCTCGTCATGGCCGAATAAATGCATGTCTTCTCAGGTCCAGAATCATATCCAAACCTTGCGTCCGTATTCATCAGATAAATCTTCTGTCCAATTGTTATTTTAGTGTAATTGCTCACAGTCGACTGCTCCAACTGTATACCATTATTTAAAATTCGTATAACGCACTAAAAAGGGCAACAAACTTTCAGTATTCATGAATGCACACTCCATACTTTGGTTTTGTTTGTTTGTTCATTTCAGTTTTCATTAATTTGTAATCTGAATTCTGATTAATTCAGTTGGCTGTAAATGGTAAGATTTAGTGAGAGGCACAGTCGCACGGTACCAGAGATTCTTAGCCTCTTTAAGCATTACTTTTTGCAGAAAAAAATACAGCCTTTTATTTTCTTTTGTGGGTTCAAACAGGATAATTGGAAGAGGGAAATTTTTCAAATCCTACTATCTGGGCTCTATATTTTCTGGCATATATATGCACTCCCACTGTTTTTGCTGTGTATGTCAGTAGGGTTTTTTTGCAATCTCGAGAGAGGTTTTTGTAGATTTAACACTTCGTGATTTGAGCAAAGAATATATGGGCAAGTGTGTTTTTGAGACTCTTAGATGAACTGGAACTTTGGGTTTGCCTCTACAAAATTTCATGGCCGGTCACAGTATAAACAATTGTATCACAGAAGATTATATTTCTTGTAGTGAATCAAGCAATTCTAGTGCATTATCCAGTATATAAAATCAAGAACCCATGCAAGAAAAAAGTGAAAAACTGAATTTATATCCAGAAGCTAAATCGAATATAGTATAACTAAAGTTATATTGGTACAGTATAGTGCTTAGACAACACAATGATAACGAGTGTAGACTGTAGAAAAGTTATGACTGGCAAAGTAAAATCTTTATGTGCACGCCTCACTCGAAATATATATAAGAGTTAAGCCAGGCATTGAATTTGTATGAAAGATGCATGCATGCATCAACTTTCTAGAACATAAGCATTTATTATGGTCAGCTATACATGAGAATTTATAAAGGTTGTACTTAACCTTGAGGACCCTCATCGCCCCTAGAGTTTTGTGAGAAAGGTAAATCAAGGAATGTGTCCCAACAAGTCAAGGAACAAGAGCTGCATGTACACTGAGCTTACAAGGAGTCTAATTCCATGTTTCGGGAATCGAACCCCTACACTGCGGCTGCCAGCAAGGCGTGAGATAACCTCACTTCTATCCTTTGCACCACTGGACTATGCCTCGGGGCGCTATACATGAGAATTTATGGATATATACAAAGCTGTTTTAGGTACTTTAAGGGATGCATTAATTCAGCTAATTCTTTATTCAAGAATTGGGATTCAGTAGCGTTTCGCATTGGAGATAAGGACTGTTGGGCAAGGCTTTTAAAAATCAAAAGCAGCTTTTAAAATTGAAAATTTACCTTTGAACATGTTTGAATAGTTTTCAGAAATATTTTTTTTGATCAATAAATGTAAATATAATTGATCAAAAATGTTCATATACAAGTACACCGAGCATTCTCGAATGAACAAAAGCAAATGTGATATACAATTACTTCGGGCATCCCCGAGAAATACAAAATAAGAGGTACAAAATAAATCAATGACCCAACGCTAAAGATTCAAAATGGATCAAGACATCCGGATACAAAGAGAACATAATTTTGTATACGTGTGTCTTGATCCGTCTCATAATGGAATCCAAGTGAGATGAAATGTCTTCAAAAATCTTCCTATTCCGAGAAAGCCAAATGTAGTATACGGTGCTTGCAAGAGCAATCCTCTTTGCCTTACTTTGCCATGACGTCCAACGGGTATCCTTTTTCAACCACTTAAGAGCGCTAGTAAAAGTTGACATAGATCTTTTGATGTTGACCCATCGCCTAATATTTCCCTATAAGGAAGATGTGAATGAACATTTAAAAAAGAGATGCTAGCAAGTTTCCGTCAAATGCCCACAAAACACACAATTATGATCAATATCCAAAAATTATAATTTTTCTTTAGTTAGAAGTTTAGATTGAACCCCTAACCAAAATAAAAAAGAATGCTTCAGAGTAATGAACATTTTCCGAACTTCAGCTCCCCAAATCTTGAATGTACCCTTAGGCCTAAAGAAATTATAGGCAATTTTTGTGCTGAATTTATCTCCTCTCGAACAGCCCAGAAACTGATCGAAACTTCCCAGAAACTGTCTCCCGTAATGAGCAGTCTGCCTGCCTACAAAGTTGTTCGAATTCTGCCCAGTTCGGCCCAACTGCTAAGGGTGATCAGCACAGTAATTTGGGCCAAAATCTGCAATCCGAGGTAGTATAATTCCACTGTCCATGTGCCCAGCCGGAACAAGCTGTCTGTGAGAAAAATTCTGTTGGGCAGCTCCCTTTTCACGCAGAATGTCTCTGATTTCCAGCAGTTTCTTAAAAAGCGGGGATTAATATTTCCTAGGATGAACCTCCCAAATGCAAGTCCCATTAAGATATACATGATGAATCCACCGAATCCAAAGGGTGTCCTTTTTTTGATGTATGTTCCAAAGGGATTTAACAAGTAACGCCAAATTCCAATTCTTTAAATCCTTTAATCCGAGGTCCCCTTCATCTTTTGGAAGGCAAAGATCCTTCCACGCAACCAAAGACTTCTTAGACCTCCAAAGGAATTTTCGACAAAGGCTAACAACCCTTAAAATAATTGTAGTCGAGATAGGGAAGATAGAGAGCAAAAAACATTCAACACCTTGAAGCATCGCCTTAATGAGTTCCACTTTACCGGCATAAGAAAGAGATGAGCAATTCCAAGCTCCAATATAAACAGCAATTCTTTCAAGGAATGGAGCATACAAACTCACTTTAAGCTTTTCCAAAGCAAGAGGAATACCCAAATAGCGAAAAGGCATGGTACCCTTCGGGAATTTTGAGAGTTCCACAATTCTTTGAAGTTCAAACCCATGAATCCCAGCCGTGTGTAAGCTGGATTTCAAAGTAGAAATTTAGATTGACGCCAATATCATTAAGGAGAGAATAAAACATAACTAAGATCAATCTTGAGCTTCTAAAGCTGCTGACCCAGTCTTTTAACCGCCATGCCCGTGCACGTCTATGCATGACC
>NW_019228549.1:0-3874 GCF_002742605.1 Olea europaea var. sylvestris | reverse complement strand
TGTGTGTGTGTGTGTATTTGTTTGTATGTATAGATTATTTCATAAGAAGGGATGGCAACGGGGGTGGGTTAACGTCTGATGAGGAAAGTAGACGCCGTTTGACTGCTGACGTTCCTTAGGGATCGACTCAAGAGGTGGGATTTGTCCGATCCTAATCCTCAACTCGATCGGATGGCACGGACCGGGTTTTGGCAAGGTTGAGGAATAAATAACTCGATTTAAATTCGATCTGAATCTGATCATGTCTGGCACGGGCCGGGTTTTAAGGGTTTAGGAAGAATTTATATCATCTAGTATCAGATTTTGAAAAATAATTTCTCAGCTTTTAACTTAATTATTTATCCATCATTTATACATCGATATTAACCCTAATGAATAATTTTTTTTTCTTTTCTATTTTTGAGATTGAATAAATATTAATTTTGAAATAATTATTACAGTTTTATTGTCTTGGATAAGTATTGATAATTTCAATGTAGTTAAAAAAAAGTATAATAAAATTTTACAATATGCAATTATTCGGCCTTTTATTTTTATTTATTTACATGTATATTCAGTGAATATCTACTTAATTTGTGCAAACTGTGTTAATTGTAAGAAAATCCCAACTTGAATAAAATTTATGTGAAAATGGGCTATTCAAAGCTTATTTGAAGCAATTGAAGATTAATCGAATTGCAAGAGATCAATTGGAAGTATTAAATGGGGCAATCAGAAAAAAAAAATTCATAACTTTTAGGAGTCAAATTCGACGTTTGAAAAGTTTGACTATTAAATTATAAACTTCGAAACTTATGTCAGATCAACTATAATAATTTTAGAATGAAAATAACTTAATTACAATATTAGAAGATGAAGGAGAAAGCACGTGAGAAAATGAATTGAATTGGAAAAAAAGGGATTTGTTTCATTTTTCTTCTCAAACTCCTTGATGGAAATCAAATTGAATAAAAATTGACTAAATCTTATTCTATAAACGTTAGTCCAACAATTTAAGAGGACTTGTGCAGTTTTATTATCACACATATATTCAAGCTGAGAGCTTATAGAGTTTCATTATACACATACATTCAAGTCAATGATTAAGGATTCATTATACATATATTATTCAAGACAATAGGAGGGAAAATCAAGAATCCAATCACGAAGCTAGGGTTTTAAGATTTTACAAAAAGAAAATGAATTCTTGATGCAAGATATTCATTTTTCCCCCTTTTGAAACCAGTAATGTTATTTAGTTCCTTCTTGTTTTATTCTTCTCCCATTATGTGTAATCAATTATTGGATAACACGAGTTGTACATAATTTTTTGTACATTAAGGTATCCATACACTCACATAAGGGTAGGGTTCGCTCTTCGAGGAGTGAACCCCACCCTATGTGAGTGTGGGACACCTTGATGTAACAAAAATTATGTACACCAAGCAAAGCCTTTGATTATTTAGTTATGATGAATGATTGTAACCTAATTTTGAACTTTAATTTTAATTAAAAAGTTCTAAATTGAATTATTTTTACTTCTAATCCAAATGCTTGGATTAATTGAACATTAATTCATTGATTTTGTGAGCAATATTTAAGTCAAGATGCCAGTTATTTGTTTAGATCTCATGATAAAAACCTGAAAATAGTATAGAAGTGTAGATATATATTTTCCTTTTAATACAATCATTATATGGATTTTTAGAGATTTAATATGTTTAACTAAGGTTTATCTGAATACATAACATAGAATTGAGTTAATTAAATAAAATTAATTTGAACTCGAGAAAAATAAATTAAATATGTTAGAAGAATTCGACCAATAAATAAAATCAATTGCTATAAAATTTGGTGATTAAGATTAATTAAGGAGATAGTCATAGTGAACTCATAAATCTTAAAACTTAAACCATCATTAAAAATCATCTTTTACTATTTTAGAATATTAAAAATGAAAAATCACAAAACAAACATGACTACTTATATTAGTGTTCGATCGAATTAAAGCTAGGAATAATTTAATCAACGGTTAGATAATAGTCTTCGTGGAAATGATATTCGGACTCTTAAGTCTACTTTATTACTTGTTACGATTCGTACATTTATGGTATATAAAATGAACGACACGATACTATCAACAATAATAATACGCAACAACATTATTATCATTGATTTTAGTTGTATATTAGTACAGTAATAAATAACTATGTACAAAGTGCTCAAATACTGATTTTAAAATATTTGCATGATTTTTGGAATCAATAGTTTACCAACTATTAAGTAATTCCTCCTAGGACTGATTTTATTTTATTTTCTCTTAATAATAGATAAAGCTAATTCTCTTGAAATCTGTAGCAATATCAAATCAAGCCTTAATGACAACAAAAATAACTTCTTGAATTTCCAAAGTTTTGAGAAAAAATTTGTTTAAATAGAAATTTGAGAGTAACATTATATATGTATTTTGTAAAACAAATAGTTCTAGAATGCAAGTTCTACATAAATCAAGTGAAGTAACTGGAGTTTACTGTTTGGCGCTATATAGAATGCAAAAATAGAAATTTCAGTCTACTATTTAAATTCGGATGAAAATACGAAGCAATGATTTAAGAGAAAACCGGTTCATACATGAGCCGATGAGAACCATCGGTTCATGTCGAGTATTACTCTCCAATATAAATCAAATCATATTAGCATCGGTTATAAATGAAGTGACGTGTAATTAAGTCACCTATTTATTCTTGAAAAAGAATGTTGAAACCATTAAAAGTAACGGCGTTAATAACTGTTCAAATGCATATCTAAATTTAAAAAATGATCGTTACTAGCCGTTTAACACAGCGAAAATTCAAAATGGCGTTACTTCATTTAATAATAACTCCGAATCTTTTTCTCACTTATTGCAAAAAAATGTTATATTCCATATCAGATTAATTCACATTTTTTGTGAAGAAGATGTTGAAACCTAAACGTATAGTTAAATTTCAAAAATGGTTATTACTAGATGTTTGACACAACTAAATCTGAAAATGACCGTTACTAAATTTCAAAATAGCGACTTCGAATCTTTGTCACATTTATCTCAAAAAAATCAAAATAAAAAATATATATATATATAGTTTACTTTCCATTTCAACCTTGAAAACTTATATAGATATCGCTTGCTCAAAGTTGAAGGTTTCGCCCCATTCTCGCCCCCTCTATCGGGAATTAAAGCGTGGATGGAGAATATGGTCTCCTCCTCGACTCTTATTTTCTATTTTATTTTATTTTTTTATATTTTAAAATAAAAATTATATTTAAGAAATAAATAAGTATTTATGAACAATAATCAATGATATGTCTCTAGTGTCTCTACCCTCGCTAATTATTCAAACGTTAACCCAAAATATCCCTCTCTATATTTTCTTTGCAGTTATGAATTTAGAAGATATTAATGTCACAAGTATATTACTTATAAACTACATTACTATAAAATCCAAATATTCAAAGAAGTATCAAAGGAAGATTCCATTGTCTTCAAATTTTAATTCTTGAAAGGTTTCATTAATTGAAGTGATAATTATTCATTAATTATAAGCAATTTTTCTGCTACATTCATCTTAACTAACATAGAATGTGTTCAACTGTTCATATTATAAGCAATTTTTTTCTGCTACATTTTTAAAAAGCTAATGCTTCAAAGTAAGTTATTATGATTACAAAGTTTATAAATATTATAATGTGTTCAACTATTCATATTTTCTTTACTTTGGAATGATTATTGAATAAAATTTAAATCAATCTTATATTTATGTGTTTTTTCAAATTCTTGACAAAAAATTAGCGTTTTCCAACTTTTCTTGTATTTTATATTCTAGTCTAACACAATAACTATGAATTTTACAATTAT
>NW_019228548.1:0-3874 GCF_002742605.1 Olea europaea var. sylvestris | reverse complement strand
GTCGAAAATGGCTAAAATTTGACAGGTTGATCGGGAACGAAAATCGCGCCGGGGGCAATTTCGTCATTTTCGCGACTGTGTCGGAATGAGCTCAAATTTGACAGGTTGATCGGGAACAAAAATTGCGCCGGGTGAATTTCGTCATTTTTCGCAATTGCGTTGGAATTAGCTAAAATTTGACGGGTTGATCGGAAACAAAAATAGCGCCGGGGGCAATTTCGTCATTTTCGCGACTGTGTCGAAATGGGATTAAATTTGACAGGTCGATCGGAACCAAAAAAATCGCGCCGGGGGCTATTTCGTAATTTTTCGCGACTGTGTCGGAATGGGCTGAAATTTGAATGGTTGATCGGAAATAAAATCGCACTTGGGACAATTCCGTCATTTTTCTCGACTGTGTCGGAATGGGCTAAAATTGGACTGGTTGATCGGAAACAAAAACCGCGCCGGGGGCAATTTCGTCATTTTTCGCGACTGTGTCGGAATAGGCTGAAATTTGACTGGTTGATCGGAAATAAAAATCGCGCCGGGCACAATTACGTCGTTTTTCTCGACCGTGTCGGAATGGGCTAAAATTTGACAGGTTGATCGGAAACAAAAATCTCGCCGGGGGCAATTTCGTCATTTTTCGAGACTGTGTCGGAATGGGATCAAATTTGACAGGTTGATCGAAAACAAGAATCGCAATGGGGGTAATTTCGTCATTTTTCGTGACTGTGTCGGAATGCGCTCAAATTTGACAGGTTGATCGGGAACAAAAATCGCGCAGGGTGAATTCCGTCATTCTTTGCAACTCCGTCGGAATTGGCTAAAATTTGACGGGTTGATCGGAAACAAAAATCGCACCGGGGGTAATTTCGTCATTTTTTGCGACTGTGTCGGAATGGGCTGAAATTTGACTGATTGATCGGAAATAAAAACGCCCCGGGGACAATTACGTCATTTTTCTCGACTGTGTCGGAATGGGCTAAAATTTGACTGTTGATCGGAAACAAAAACTGCTTCAGGGGCAATTTCGTCATTTTTCACGACTGTGTCGGAATGGGCTCAAATTTGACTGGTTGATCGGAAACAAGAATAGCAAT
Source organism: Olea europaea var. sylvestris (assembly GCF_002742605.1). Taxonomy (NCBI): domain Eukaryota; kingdom Viridiplantae; phylum Streptophyta; class Magnoliopsida; order Lamiales; family Oleaceae; genus Olea; species Olea europaea. The sequence goes on along the minus strand of NW_019228548.1, from coordinate 2,789 downwards.
GGGGGCAATTTCGACGTTTTTCGCGACTGTGTCGGAATGGGCTAAAATTTCACAGGTTGATCGGAAACAAAAAATCGTGCCTGTGGCAATTTCGTCCTTTTTCGCGACTGTGTCCGAATGGCTCAAATTTGACAGGTTGATCGGGAACAAAAATCGCGCCGGGTGAATTTCGTCATTTTTCGCAACTGCGTCGGAATTGGCTAAAATTTGACGGGTTGATCGGAAACAAAAATCGCACCGGGGGTAATTTCGTCATTTTTTGCGACTGTGTCGGAATGGGCTGAAATTTGACTGGTTGATCGGAAATAAAAATCGCGCCGGGGACAATTTCGTCATTTTTCTCGACTTTGTCGGAAAGGGCTAAAATTTGACAGGTTGATCGGGAACAAAAATCGTGCTGGTGGAATTTCGTCATTTTTCTCGACTGCGTCGGAATTGGCTAAGATTTGACGGGTTGATTGGAAACAAAAAACGCGTCGGAGGCAATTTCGTCATTTTCGCGACTGTGTCGGAATGGGCTCAAATTTGACAGGTTGATCGGAAACAAAAATCGCGCCAGGGTCAATTTCGTCATTTTTCTCGACTGTGTCGGAATGGGCTAAAATTTGACAGGTTGATCGGAAACAAAAATCGCGCCAGGGTCAATTTCGTCATTTTTCTCGACTGTGTCGGAATGGGCTAAAATTTGACAGGTTGATCGGGAACAAAAATCGTGCTGGTGGAATTTCGTCATTTTTCTCGACTGCGTCGGAATTGGCTAAAATTTGACTGGTTGATCGGAAACAAAAATCGCGCAGGGGGCAATTTCGTCATTTTTCTCGACTGTGTCGGAATGGGCTAAAATTTGACAGGTTGATCGGGAACAAAAATCGTGCTGGTGGAATTTCGTCATTTTTCTCGACTGCGTCGGAATTGGCTAAAATTTGACTGGTTGATCGAAAATAAAAATCGCGCCGGGGGCAATTTCGTCATTTTTCGCGACTGTGTCGGAATGGGCTAAAATTTTACAGGTTGATCGGAAACAAAAAACCGCGCCGGGGGCAATTTAGTCATTTTTCGCGGCTATGTCGGAATGGGATAAAATTTGACTGGTTGATCGGAACCAAAAAAATCGCGCCGGGGGCAATTTCGTCATTTTTCTCTACTGTGTCGGAATGGGCTAAAATTTGACAGGTTGATCGGAAACAAAAATCGCGCCAGTGTCGATTTCGTCATTTTTCTCGACTGTGTCGGAATTGGCAAAAATTTGGCAGGTTGAACGGATATAAAAATCGCACCAGGGCAATTTCGTCATTTTTCTCGACTGTGTCGAAATAGGCAAAAATTTGACTAGTTGATCGGAAACAAAAAACCGCGCCGTGGGCAATTTCGTCATTTTTCGCGACTGTGTCGGAATGGGCTAAAATTTGACAGGTTGATCGGAAACAAAAAATCGCGCTGGGGGCAATTTCGTCATTTTTCTAACCTATGTCGAAATGGGCTGAAATTGGACTGGTTGATCAGAAACAAAAATCGCGCCGGGGGTAATTTCGTCATTTTTCGCGACTGTGACGGAATGGGCTTAAATTTGACGGGTTGATCGGGAACAAGAGCCGCGCCGGGTGAATTTTGTCATTTTTCGTAACTGCGTCGGAATTGGCTAAAATTTGACGAGTTGATCGGAAACAAAAATCGCGTCGGGGGAAATTTCGTCATTTTTCGCGACTGTGTCGGAATTGGCTCAAATTTGACTGGTTGATCGGAAATAAAAAATCACTCTGGGGGCAATTTCGTCATTTTCGCGACTGTGTCGGAATGGGCTCAAATTTGACAGGTTGATTGGGAACAAAAATCGTGCCGGGTGAATTTCGTCATTTTTCACAATTGCGTCGAAATTAGCTAAAATTTGACGGGTTGATCGGAAACAAAAATCGCCGGGGGCAATTTCGTCATTTTCGTGACTGTGTCGGAATGAGCTCAAATTCGACAGGTTGATCGGAAACAAAAATCGCTCCGGGTGAATTTCGTCATTTTTCGAAATTGCGTCGGAATTGGCTAAAATTTGACAGGTCGATCGGAAACAAAAATCGCGCCGGGGACAATTTCGTCATTTTTTCGACTGTGTCGGAATGGACTAAAATTTGATTGGTTGATCGGAAACAAAAATCGCGCCGGGGGCATTTTCGTCATTTTTCGCGACTGTGTTGGAATGGGCTGAAATTTGACAGGTTGATCGGAAACAAAAAATAGCGCCGGGGGCAATTTTGTCATTTTTCTCGACTGTGTCGGATTGGCTAAAATTTGACTGGTTGATCGGAAAAAAAATCGCGCCAGGGGCGATTTCGTCATTTTTCTCGACTGTGTCGTAATTGGCAAAAATTTGGAAGGTTGAACGGATATAAAAATCGCGCCGGGGGCAATTTCGTCATTTTTCTCGACTGTGTCGAAATAGGCAAAAATTTGACTGGTTGATCGGAAACAAAAACCACGTCGTGGGCCATTTCGTCATTTTTCGCGACTGTGTCGGAATGGGCTAAAATTTGGCAGGTTGATCGGAAACAAAAAATCGCGCCGGGGGCAATTTCGTCATTTTTCGCGACTGTGTCGGAATGGGCTCAAATTTGACAGGTTGATCGGGAACAAAAATCGCACCGAGGACAGTTTCGTCATTTTTCGCAACTGCGTCGGAATTGGCTAAAATTTGACGGGTTGATCGGAACAAAAATAGCGCCGAAGGCAATTTCGTCATTTTTCGCGACTGTGTCGGAATGGGATAAAATTTGACTGGTTGATCGAAAATAAAAATCGCG
>NW_019228547.1:0-3874 GCF_002742605.1 Olea europaea var. sylvestris | reverse complement strand
CCTGCGCGATTTTTGTTTCCGATCAACCTGTCAAATTTGAGCCCATTCCAACACCTTCGTAAAAATGACGAAATTGCCCCTGGCGTGATTTTTGTCTCCGATCTACCTGTCAAATTTGAGCCCATTCCGACACCGTCGTGTAAAATGACGAAATTGATCCCGGCGCGATTTTTGTTTACGATCAACGGTCAAATTTGAGCCCAATCCGACCCCGTCGCGAAAAATGACGAAATTGCGCCCGAAAAATTTTTAATTTCCGATCAACCTGTCAAATTTTAGCCCATTCCGACTCCGTCGCGAAAAATGACGAAATTCCCCGACGAGATTTTTGTTACAGGTCAACCTGTCAAATTTAGCCCATTCCGACTCCGTCGCGAAAAATGACGAAATTACCCCTGGCCGATTTTTGTTTCCGATCAACCTGTCAAATTTGAGCCCATTCCGACACCTTCGTTAAAATGACGAAATTGCCCCTTGCGCGATTTTTGTTCTCGATCAACCTGTCAAATTTGAGCCCATTCCGAATCTGTCGCGAAAAATGACGAAATTCACCCTGGATCGATTTTTGTTTCCGATCAACCTGCCAAATTTGAGCCCATTCCGACTCGGTCGCGAAAAATGACGAAATTGCCCCCGGAGCGATTTTTGTATCCGATCAACCTGTCAAATTTGAGCCCATTCCGACACCTTCGTAAAACTGACGAAATTGCCCCTGGCGTGATTTTTGTCTCCAATCAACCTGTCAAATTTGAGCCCATTCCGACTCCATCTCAAAAAATGACGAAATTGTTCCCGGGGCGATTTTTGTTTACGATCAACCTGTCCAATTTGAGCCCATTTCGACCCTGTCGCGAAAAATGACGAAATTGCGCACGGATAAATTTTTGTTTCCGATCAACCAGTCAAATTTGAGCCCATTCCGACACCGTCGCGAAAAATGACGATATTGCCCATGGCGAGATTTTTGTTCCCGATCAACCTGTCAAATTTGAGCCCATTCCGACACCGTCGCGAAAAATGACGAAATTCCCCCGGCGAGATTTTGTCCCACGGTCAACCTTTCAAATTTTAGCCCATTCCGACACCGTCGCGAAAAATGACGAAATTGCCCCTGCGCGATTTTCGTTTCCGATCAACCTTTCAAATTTTAGCCGATTACAACACCGTCGCGAAAAATGACGAAATTGCCCACGGATAAATTTTTGTTTCCGATCAACCAGTCAAATTTGAGCCCATTTCGATACCGTCGCGAAAAATGACGAAATTGTCCCATGCGCGATTTTTGTTCCCGATCAACTTGTCAAATTTGAGCCAATTCCGAATCCGTCGCGAGAAATGACGAAATTCCCCCTGGATCGATTTTTGTTTCCGATCAACCTGTCAAATTTGAGCCCATTCCGGCTCGGTTGCGAAAAATGACGAAATTGCCCCCGGCGCGATTTTTTTGTCCGATCAACCAATCAAATTTGAGCCCGTTCCAACACCTTCGTAAAAATGACGAAATTGCCCCTGGCGTGATTTTTGTCTCCAATCAACCTGTCAAATTTGAGCCCATTCCGACTCCGTCGTGAGAAATGACGAAATTGCCCCCGCGCGCGATTTTTGTTTACGATCAACCTGTCAAATTTGGGCCCAATTCGACCCCGTCGCGAAAAATGACGAAATTGCCCAAGGATAAATTTTTGTTTCCGATCAACCAGTCAAATTTAAGCCAATTCCGACTTCATTACGAAAAATGACGAAATTGCCCCCTGCGCGATCTTTGTTTCCGATCAACCTGTCAAATTTGAACCCATTCCGACAGCGTCGCGAAAAATGACGAAATTGCTCCTTAGGCGATTTTTGTTCCCGATCAACCTGTCAAATTTGTGCGCATTCCGAATCCGTCGCGAAAAATGATGAAATTCCCCCTGAATCGATTTTTGTTTCCGATCAACCTGTCAAATTTGAGCCCATTCCAACTCGGTCGCGAAAAATTACGAAACTGCCCCTTGCGCGATTTTTGTTTCCGATCAACCTGTCGAATTTGAGCCCATTCCGACACCTTCGTAAAAATGACGAAATTGCCCATGGCGTGATTTTTGTCTTCGATCAACCTGTCAAATTTGAGCCCATTCCGACTCCGTAGCGAAAAATCACGAAATTGCACCCGGCGCGATTTTTGTTTACGATCAACCTGTCAAATTTGAGCCCAATCCGACCCCGTCGCGAAAAATGACAAAATTGCGCCCGGATAAATTATTGTTTACGATCAACCAGTCAAATTTGAGCCCACTCCGACAGCGTCGCGAAAAATGACGAAATTGCCCCTAGCGCGATTTTTGTTCCCGGTCAACCTGTCAAATTTGAGCCCATTCCGACTCCGTCGCGAAAAATGACGAAATTTCCCCCGGCGAGATTTTTGTTCCCGGTCAACCTTTCAAATTTGAGCCCATTCCGACTCCGTCGCGAAAAATGACGAAATTGCCCCCAACAAGATTTTTGTTCAAGGTCAACCTGACAAATTTGAGCCCATTCCGACTCGTTCGCGAAAAATGACGAAATTGCCCTCGGTGCGATTTTTGTGTCCGATCAACCAGTCAAATTTGAGCCCATTCCGACACCGTCGCGAAAAATGACGAAATTGCCCCCGGATAAATTTTTGTTTCCGATCAACCTGTCAAATTTGAGTCCATTCCGACACCGTCGCGAAAAATGACGAAATTGCCCCCGGATAAATTTTTGTTTCCGATCAACCTGTCAAATTTGAGTCCATTCCGACACCGTCGCGAAAAATGACGAGATTACCCCTTGCGCGATTTTTGTTTTCGATCAACCTGTCAAATTTGAGCCCATTCTGAATCCGTCGCGAAAAATGACGAAATTCCCCCCTGGATCGATTTTTGTTTCCGATCAACCTGTCAAATTTGAGCCCATTCCGACTCGTTCGCGAAAAATGACGAAATTACCCCCGGAGCGATTTTTATGTCCGATCAGCCTGTCAAATTTGAGTCCATTCCGACACCGTCGCGAAAAAAGACGAAATTGCCCCCGACGAGATTTTTGTTCCCGGTCAACCTGTCAAATTTGAGCCCATTCCGACTTCTTCGTGAAAAATGACGAAAGTGCCCCCTGCGCGATTTTTGTTTCCGATCAACTTGTCAAATCCGAGCCCATTCCGACACCTTCGTAAAAATGACGAAATTGCCCTTAGCGTGATTTTTGTCTCCGATCAACCTATCAAATTTGAGCCCATTCCGACTCCGTCGCGAAAAATAACGAAATTGCCCCTTGTGCGATTTTTGTTTACGATCAACCCGTCAAATTTGAGCCCAATCCGACCCCGTCGCGAAAAATGACGAAATTGCGCCCGGATAAATTTTTGTTTCGGATCAACCAGTCAAATTTGAGCCCATTCCGACACCGTCGCGAAAAATTACGAAATTGCCCCGAGCGCGATTTTTGTTCCCGATCAACCTGTCAAATTTGAGCCCATTCCGACCCCGTCGCGAAAAATGACGAAATTCCCCCAAGCGAGATTTTTGTTCCCGGTCAACCTGTGAAATTTTAGCCCATTCCGACTCCGCTGCGAAAAATGATGAAATTGCCCCCTGCGCTATTTTTGTTTCCGATCAACCTGTCAAATTTGAGCCCATTCCGACACCTTCGTGAAATTGACGAAATTGCCCCTGGCGTGGTTATTTTTCCGATCAACCTGTCAAATTTGAGCCCATTCTGACTCCGTCGCGAAAAATGACGAAATTACCCCTTGAGTGATTTTTGTTCCCGATGAACCTGTCAAATTTGAGCCTATTCCGACTCCTTCGCCAAAAATGATGAAATTCCCCCTGGATCGATATTTGTTTTCGATCAACCTATCAAATTTGGGCCCATT
>NW_019228546.1:0-3874 GCF_002742605.1 Olea europaea var. sylvestris | reverse complement strand
GTTCTAAAAGCTATCTTAGGTATATCCTTTGTCTCTACTTTCAGTTGATGGTATCCCGATCATAAGTCGATCTTGGAAAATACTTTAGCTCCTTTCAGTTGATCTAACAGATCCTTGATCCTCGGGAGTGGGTACTTATTCTTGATGGTTAATCGATTTATCTCCTTATAATCGATGTACATCCTCATGCTTCAATCTTTCTTCTTTACAAACAACACCGGTGCACCCCATGGAGATACGCTTGGTCGTATAAAGCCCATATCTAGGAGTTCTTACAACTACTTCTTTAATTCTTGTAGTTCCTTTGGGGCCATTCGGTATGGGGCATTAGATACTGGTGCCGCCCGGGGAATTAGGTCTATGGTGAATTATGGTGAATTCCACTTGTCTATCGGGTGAAATACCAGATAGATCTTCTGGTACCAAATAGCATGAGCTTTTTCCCGCATTTCACGGTATGTGGTGAAGCGATGGGACATAAGTATCATGCTTATATTCGAGTTCAGCCCTTGTTCAAACCTTCATACCTTCTTATCCTCCGTATCCACCAGATGTGGAGCACACCTTGAAAATTGATCAAACTTCCTCTCATACTCAGTTAGGGACATAGTCTTTTGCTTGAGTTGGAGGAATTCACTTTCTTTGTGATCCCTCAAGGACTGGGGAAAGTATTTGTCCATTACTTCCCCTTTGAATTACTCCCAAGTCAATTCTGCTTGTTGCTCAGGGGTCCTTATCCTTGACATTGAGTCCCACCAATGACTTGCATCACCGGAGAACATGAACTCAGCACACTGGACTTTTTGAACGTCCGTGCACCCTATCAATCGAAATATACGCTCCAACTTGTGAAGCCACTCCTCGGCTACAAGTGGATCAGCTGCTCCGTTGAAGGTAGGAGGCTTGTGCTTTCGAAATTGCTTGACCACTGAAGCATGGTTTGGAAAATTTGGAGCTAGTGGTAGGGGTTGAGCTTGGTTCGGGTTTTGCCTGCCTAGGTCTTGAACCGCTCGGAGGAGATCTCTTATCAAGTTTTGGTTTGCGCGGGCCATTTCCTTTAGACAAAACATATGGTTCTTATTAGTTTCATTCTTCGAATACTAAAGCAAAGAAGATAGTATTTTATTTCTTGACATAAGGGAAGCTATTACAAGGATTTAAATCTAATCCCTATAAGTTCTACGGATCTTCTTTGGTGGAGCTTCATCTTTGGAGGAGTCTTCCGCCTCCGGTTCGGACTCTATGTCCATCTCAACCTATGGCTCAGGCTTAAGATCATTCTCTAAATCATCCTGGGGTTCTTCTTCAGGATCTTCTTCCTCAGCTAAAGGTTCCTCCTCAGGCTCCTCTTGGATTACATCATCCCACAAATCAATCAGAGCATGGCAATACCTCTCAAACTCGAATAGGTTTGGGTTGCCTTCTAACATTTCATCTCTAACCGTGACTCCCATATCTCCCCATTGAGGTGGGAGGGAGTGTGTGAGGTTATTTATGGCCTCGATATGCGTGATCTCCATTCCAGCATTAACCACCTCATGCATCTCTCATAGATGTCATACACATGTTCGCTAAGTGGTCAGGTCGGATCAGTTACATAGTTTTCATAGGAATGAATAGCAATTCTACGGTTCAATGCTTCTCTATATGCCCTAGCTGTTCTACGAGCCATATCCGTTGCATTGTCACATACATCATACTTTTTCTTTGCTTAAAGAAAACATGCAAATATTTAAACTTTCATATCATGCAATTCCCTTTAAGCCCTTAGCTTTTACCCAAGTCCATTACATATCTTTAAATAACACATCTCTAAATCATATCAAAGCATCATAACATAAACATAATCATTAACTTTAAACATGATCATACCTAGGCCATAGGATGAGATTGATGGATGGATGCACGATGCCATGGAATACCTTAAACTTTTCATTTTCCTTTTGTTTTTAAAAAAAAACATACTTGGTCTACAGAACCGGCTAAACCTAGCTCTGATACCACGCTGTAATGCCCCGCCCCCTAGTGGACCGAAACGCTACTTACTTTACTTAGCTTAACCGGTGGTTTAGTAACAAGTGTATACGTTTTAGAGGAAGCTTACATCTTCGGATAATAATTTAAATAGCAATACTTCAAATACTTTAAAGAAAAACACTGAATCATTTTTTAAAGCAACAAAATATAATTTATTTGAAGAAATCATAACTTGTTCTCGCATTCTTCGTTATTCAAAACTTTAAAGGAATAACATTGGAAAACATTTCATAAAAATAAATCCAAATCACTTATTCACCGAATTTTCATGGGCTCGTTGCATCACTCTCCATCTTCTCCATCATCCATGCCCGAGGTAGAATTCCTTCAATCTGTAGAGATGCGATTAAACCCGTGAGTTGAAAAACTCAATAGGTGTCATAGGTGCATTCGTGATCAAGCTATACATTTCAAAACATTAACTTTATAACTTTTCATACGTGTCGTACCCGGAGGCACCATTTGACATGAAAGGATATGCCGTACCCGAGGGCACCATTTAACATATGAACATTTCTTCAACATAGAGGGGTATGTCGTACCGGAGTACCATTTGACATACAACCATTAAAATAGAGGGATATGCCGTACCGGAGTACCATTTGACATACGAACATTAACATGAATCGAAACTTATAACTTAACACAATTAAACACATTGCACCTCTACCTACCTTGATTGATGCTTTTGAAACTTTGAAAACTTTGATTAAAAACTTTGATGAAACTTGGACGTTGAAAGAAATGCACTTCTTGGATGTTTGAAAATCGCTGAGAATTGATGCTTGAAAACACTTCTTAAACTTCTAGGAAAAATAGTTTTCCTCTCTCTCATTTTCTCTCTTGAAAACTCTTTCTTTTGTATGTAAAAGCTCTTGCTTTTGGTGTGAGAAAAATTGAGTGAAATGAGGTCTCTATTTATAGGTAAATATTCCATAACTTAAAGCAAATGAAGGGTCAAATTTCATTTCAGAGAAAAAACATGGATGCCATTTAAGTTTGAGGTAAAATGCTTCAATTTAGTGGGGTTTTTATTGCCAAAAACGTGGGTGGCCCTTTGAGAAAATAATTGATGAAAATAAATATTTAAATTCAAGAGAAAAACGAGAATTTTCATTTCAGGCAGTTTCGGTCGACTGATTGTAGTTCGTTGACACTGCACAGCCTTCAGTGTTTCTATCAAAACTTCTTCTCCCGATATCCGATTGAGGTAATTCAAAGTGCGTTGGAAAGATAGCTAAAAGAGTTACAACTTTTATTTAAATATCATTTTCCAAATCGAATGTTTCCTATGTCGAAAATGGGTCTTAAACGAGACTAAAAATCTGAAGTACACTTTAGTCATCTAGTATTTATGTCTTAGTGCCATTAAGGTGTCTAGAATTATTTGGGGTTCTACACATGTAGCAAGGTTCTTATCGATCGAACTTTGCTATTTGTACATTGATTTTTAACTCGTTGTTTGACATTTGCATTATTGTCAAGTGTCAATTGGATGGAAAACTGTTTGAAATTTAAACTGTTCAACTAGATAATGTCACGTGGTAAAGTGTAAACTAAAGTGTACATGTAGCAAGGTTCATACCGATTGAACTTTACTAATTGTACACTGATTTTTGACACGTTGTTTGACACTTGCATTATTGACAAGTGTTAATTGGATGGAAAAATTGTTTGAAATTTAAATTGTCCAATAGGTTAATGTCACGTGGTAAAATCTAAACTAAAGTGTACATGTAGTAAGGTTTATACCGATTGAACTTTGCTATTTGTGCGTTGATTTTTGTCGCGTTGTTTGAAACTTACCTTGTTGTCAAGTGTCAATTGGATGGGAAAA
>NW_019228545.1:0-3874 GCF_002742605.1 Olea europaea var. sylvestris | reverse complement strand
TCGGAAACAAAAATCGCGCCGGGGGCAATTTCGTCATTTTTAGCGACTGTGTCGGAATGGGCTCAAATTTGACAGGTTGATCGAAAAAAAAAATCGCGCCGGGGGCAATTTCTTCATTTTTCGCGACGATGTCGGAATGTTTTAAAATTTGACTTGTTGATCGGAAACAAAAACTGTGCCAGGGGCAATTTCGTCATTTTTCGTGACGATGTCGAAATGGGCTAAAATTTGACTGGTTGATCCAAAAATCGCGCCGGGGGCAATTTCGTCATTTTACGCGACGATGTCGGAATGGGCTAAAATTTGGCTGGTTGATCGGAAACAAAAACCGCGCCTGGGGCAATTTTGTCATTTTTCGCGACTGTGTCGGAATGGGTTAAAATTTGACAGGTTGATCGGAGACAAAAATCGCGCCGGAGGCAATTTCGTCATTTTTCGCGACGGTGCCAGAATGGGCTCAAATTTGACAGGTTGATCGTGAACGAAAATCGCGCAAGGTGCAATTTCATCATTTTTCGAGACCGTGTCGGAATGGGCTGAAATTTGGCAGATTGATCGGAAATAAAAATCGCGCCGGAGGCAATTACGTCATTTTTCGCGACTGTGTCGGAATGGGCTAAAATTTGACTAGTTGATCGGAAACAAAAACCGCGCCTGGGGCAATTTCGTCATTTTTCGCAACTGTGTAGGAATGGGCTCAAATTTGACAGGTTGACCGGAAACGAAAAATCTCGCCAGGGGCAATTTCGTCATTTTTCGCGACTATGTCGGAATGGGCTCAAATTTGAAAGGTTGATCGGAAACAAAAATCGCGCCGGGGGCAATTTCTTCATTTTTCGCGACGGTGTCGGAATTGGCTCAAATTTGACAGGTTGATCGGGAACAAAAACCGCGTCGGGGTTAATTTGTCATTTTTCTCAACAACTGTGTCGGAATTGGCTAAAATTTTATTGATTGATCGGAAACAAAAATCGCGCCGGGGGCAATTTCGTAATTTTTCGTGAAGATGTCGGAATGGGCTAAAATTTGACTGGTTTATCGGAAACAAAAATCGCGCCGGGGGTAATTTCGTAATTTATCGCGACTGTGTTATAATTGGCTAAAATTTGACAGGTTGATCGGAAACAAAAATCGCGTCGGGGGCAATTTCGTCATTTTTCTCGACTGAGTCGGAATGGGCTCAAATTTGACTGGTTGATCGAAAACAAAAATCGCACCGGGGGCAATTTCGTCATTTTTCGCGACGGAGACGGAATGGGCTCAAATTTGACTGGTTGATCGAAAACAAAAATCGCACCGGGGGCAATTTCGTCATTTTTCGCGACGGAGACGGAATGGGCTCAAATTTGACTGGTTGATCGAAAACAAAAATCGCACCGGGGGCAATTTCGTCATTTTTCGCGACGGAGACGGAATGGGCTCAAATTTGACTGGTTGATCGAAAACAAAAATCGCACCGGGGGCAATTTCGTCATTTTTCGCGACGGAGACGGAATGGGCTCAAATTTGACTGGTTGATCGAAAACAAAAATCGCACCGGGGGCAATTTCGTCATTTTTCGTGACGGTGTCGGAATGGGCTAAAATTTGACAGGTTGATCGGAAACAAAAATCGCGTCGGGGGCAATTTCGTCATTTTTCGCGACGGTGCAGGAATGGGCACAAATTCGACAGGTTGATCGTGAACGAAAATCGTGCCAGGTGCAATTTCATCATTTTTCGCGACCGTGTCGGAATGGGCTGAAATTTGGCAGATTGATCGGAAATAAAAATCGCGCCGGGGGCAATTTCATCATTTTTCGCGACTGTGTCGGAATGGGCTAAAATTCGACTTGTTGATCGGAAACAAAAATCGCACCAGGGGCAATTTCGTCATTTTTCGCGACTGTGTAGGAATGGTCTTAAATTTGACCGGTCGATCGAAAACAAAAAATCGCGCCGGGGGCAATTTCGTCATTTTTCGCGACTATGTCGGAATGGGCTGAAATTTGACAGGTTGATCGGAAACAAAAATCGCGCCGGGGTAAAATTTCTTCATTTTTCGCGACGGTGTCGGAATGGGCTCAAATTTGACAGGTTGATCGTGAACGAAAATCGCGCCAGGGGAAATTTCATTATTTTTCGCGACCGTGTCGAAATGGGCTGAAATTTGGCAGGTTGATCGGAAATAAAAATCGCACCGGAGGCAATTTCGTCATTTTTCACGACTGTGCCGGAATGGGCTAAAATTTTACAGGTTGATCGGAAACGAAAAACCGCGCAAGGGGCAATTTCGTCATTTTTCGAGATAATGTCATAATGGCCAAAAATTTGACAGGTTGATTGGAAACAATAATCGCGCCGGGGGCAATTTCGTCATTTTACGCGACGGTGTCGGAATGGGCTCAAATTTGATAGGTTGATCTTGAACGAAAATCGCGCCAGGTGCAATTTAATAATTTTTCGAGACCGTGTCGGAATGGGCTGAAATTTGGCAGACTGATCGGAAATAAAAATCGCGCCGGAGGCAATTTCGTCATTTTTCGCGACTGTGTCGGAATGGGCTAAAATTTGACTAGTTGATCGCAAACAAAAACCGCGCCTGGGGCAATTTCGTCATTTTTCGCGACTGTGTAGGAATGGGCTCAAATTTGACAGGTTGACCGGAAACAAAAAATCGCGCTAGGGGCAATTTCGTCATTTTTCGCGACTATGTCGGAATGGGCTGAAATTTGAAAGGTTGATCGGAAACAAAAATCGCGCCGGGGGCAATTTCTTCATTTTTCGCGACGGTGTCGGAATGGGCTCAAATTTGACAGGTTGATCGGGAACAAAACCCGCGTCGGGTGTAATTTGTCATTTTTCGCAACTGTGTCGGAATTGGCTAAAATTTGATTGATTGATCGGAAACAAAAATCGCGCCGGGGGCAATTTCTTCATTTTTCGCGACGGTGTCGGAATGGGCTCAAATTTGACAGGTTGATCGGGAACAAAACCCGCGTCGGGTGTAATTTGTCATTTTTCGCAACTGTGTCGGAATTGGCTAAAATTTGATTGATTGATCGGAAACAAAAATCGCGCCGGGGGCAATTTCGTAATTTTTCGCGACTGTGTTATAATTGGCTAAAATTTGATAGGTTGATAGGAAACAAAAATCGCGTCGGGGGGCAATTTCGTCATTTTTCTCGACTGAGTCGGAATGGGCTCAAATTTGACAAAAACTGCACCGGGGGTAATTTCGTCATTTTTCGCTACTGTGTCGGAATGGGCTAAAATTTGACAGGTTGATCGGAAACAAAAAATCGCGCCGGGGCAATTTCGTCATTTTTCAAGACGATGTCGGAATGGGCTAAAATTTGACAGGTTGATCGGAAACAAAAAATCGCGCCGGGGCAATTTCGTCATTTTTCAAGACGATGTCGGAATGGGCTAAAATTTGACAGGTTGATCGGAAACAAAAAATCGCGCCGGGGCAATTTCGTCATTTTTCAAGACGATGTCGGAATGGGCTAAAATTTGACAGGTTGATCGGAAACAAAAAATCGCGCCGGGGCAATTTCGTCATTTTTCAAGACGATGTCGGAATGGGCTAAAATTTGACAGGTTGATCGGAAACAAAAAATCGCGCCGGGGCAATTTCGTCATTTTTCTCGACTGAGTCGGAATGGGCTCAAATTTGACAGGTTGATCGTGAACGAAAATCGTGCCAGGTGCAATTTCATCATATTTCGCGACCGTGTCGGAATGGGCTGAAATTTGGCAGATTGATCGGAAATAAAAATCGCGCCGGAGGCAATTTCATCATTTTTCGCTACTGTGTCGGAATGGGCTAAAATTCGACTTGTTGATCGGAAACAAAAATCGCACCAGGGGCAATTTCGTCATTTTTCGCGACT
>NW_019228544.1:0-3875 GCF_002742605.1 Olea europaea var. sylvestris | reverse complement strand
GATCCAAAACTAGGTTATAATCAATCTTCCAACCAATTATTTAATTGCACATCATAAATGAAGAATAAAATAAGAAAGAATTTTAGTACACGATCGAGTATTAAGGAAAAAAAGGAAAAAAAATATAAAGATCTTGCACTAAGTGATAAGTGTGTTTTTGCATACTTATTTAGATAACAAACATGACTTAATTACAAGTAAAATGTTTAAATTGTAACTTAATCTCGCTGAATTCATGCAATGTAGGTGTTTATATGGAAATGGTGAAATTCAAGAAAAAAGAGCCGAAAAAGGACTAAAATGGAGTCAAGTGATAGTTCAGGGACCAAAGTACAATTATCCAAAAGATGGTCTGAAGGGTAAATCAAGGAAGTGAATGAGCTAAGTACCAATTTGGTGATATTATGAGATGATGGAAATAAAAGGAACAAGTCAAAACAGACTAAAGTTGAAGAAATTGAAAGTTTGGGGACCAAGTTGCAAATAATTCATACATGAGACGGGCAATAGAATAAAGATTCAAGAGTGTTAGAGTCAATCAGATGAGGAAAGGATTCAAAGAGGTGAAATATGGTCGAAGTTTTATCAAGTATCAACTTTTAGGCGAAAAAGCTATGCTTGTGATTTTTAGTCTCTACTTGAAATCCATTTTTGGCATATTAAACATCAAAATTTGAGGAAGCCTATTTCTATCAAAAGTGTAGGTCTTTTAGTTTTCTTCCCAATTCATTTTCAATCATTTCAATCGAAAATTAGAAGAGAAAGTTATAACCAAAATACTAAAATCTGTCCAGTGGAAGGAATGATATAACTATGCGATCGCATAGAACAAGATTCGAGGCCAATTTTGCAGTTTCCTTGTACGACTGAAGCTCATTTGGTAACCTAATTTTCATGTAATATAAATACCAAAAGACGTTCAAAAAGAGGGAGAACGGTATTTGAGGCAGAAAAAACTTCTTGGAGAGGATTTTGAGCACAAGAACGAAGATTTACACGAAGAGCTTCAAGATTTCATAGCCCGGTGATGCTTTTTATCCAAAATCTGATGTATTCTTTTATTTTAACCATGTTAGGCTAGATTTTCATCTGCTAGGAGATTGATGTACCATGTAATTTGATCTTTAATTTTCTAATTTTGTAATTTGACATTAAGATATATTTCTATTGTTTTGAATGATTTATATGCAATTATTATTTTCGCAATTAAGGGCCCGTAATTGTGTGAGTTTGAGTGATTTATTCTTGCATTCGAGAAAATTGGAATAAGTTCGACATAATATAAATCATCGTAGGGTCCGATAGGGGATAGAAATATACCGCTATACCCTACATAAATCTTTAAGTGTTCATAAAATCGCATGCATTTTTACATATGCACCTGTCATAGAAATATAGGCTGGTGGTATGTAGAAATATGTTCGATACATCTCGAGAGAGAGTATTAGACAGACTTAGGAACATTGACTCGTCACAATTGAAGTGTGTTGTCATATTGTGAAACTAGGGTTTTCAAGTGATAATTGCACGGGAAATCGTGAACCTAGTGTGTTTATTTTCTATTGATTACAATAAACGTGCATTCTCAACATTTGACTTCATTCTAGAGTGTCAAAAAAATTGTTTTGCATATTTAATTTAAGTCAATCATAAAATTGCATAATTAGGGTTTACTTTCCAAAATTAGGGTTTAATTAAGTCTACATTCACTTTGATAATTTAGTTTCGGTTAAGGTTACGATAGATAAAATTTGAACTAATCAATCTCTATGGGACGATATTCGGACTTATTTAATCCACTTTATTACTTGTTAACGAACTGTATACTTGCGGTAATTTTAAATCGAAAGAAATAATTTCGTGAACACTAAGTTCCCGCCTTCTTATAAAATCTTGAAACACTAGCTTTTTGATTGATTTCTTGATTCTTTTCTCATTTTGAGCTTGTATAATATGTGTATAATAAATTCCCACAAACCTCGGCTTGAATATATACGTATAACAAAATCCTATAAGTCTTGTTTAATTGTTGGATTTAGGTAAAATCTTTGTTCAACTTGATTTCCATCATAAAGTTTGAGAAGAAAATGGAAACAATCCATTTTTCAAATTGACTCATTTTTCCATGTAAATTTAGTCTTCCATTTTCGAATAATTACAATTAAGTCTTCTTCATTCCAAAATCATCAATAATTGAACTGATGCAAGTTTCAAGAGTTTGCAATATAATTCCCGAACTTTTCAAATGTCGAATTTAACTCCAAAATTTATGAAATTTTATCAAATGCTCCATTAATACTTCCAATTGATCACTTGGAATTCGATTAATCATCGAGTACTCCAATTCAACTTTAATTAAACTCCAAATTGCCTTTTTTTTTCACACTCGTAATATGGTTCATCTTCTAGAAGTTTGACTACGTGTCATCCTTTCATAAAGTAATTAACTTTTGAAAACAGATTAGAGGGTACTTATAAGCACCAATATTTGTTAAAAAATTATTTGAGCCCGTTGAAGAAATAATTTGTAAAAGTTGAAGTAATAATAAATACACTACACTCACAGACACAGTCCCTTCATATTTTAGACTTCCTATCTTTCAAAAGTTACCAAAAAACAGAATCATAGACCAAAAACAATAGCAATATGATAAGGTGATTATGTCAGCTATAAATAGAGGTATTTGTTGAAGAAATCTTGTGCTCGTCTCAAAGAAAACTTTTTCTTCTTCACTTTGCAAATTGTCGTTTGTGATTCCAGAGAAATACATACTCTCTCACGTATAGAGTTCGAATCCCTTCTGAGAATTTCCAGTTTGCTCAACTCTTCTTACACGCTCGGCTATGGCATTCTCAATACCACCAAGTTTCGTTTTTAGACCCACCGAACAAAAACTGATCACACTTTATTTAAAACCCAAAGCAATGGGATTCCCATTGCCATATAATAGAATTCTTGAACGAAATCTATATGGAAAGAATGGTACCCCATGGATTGTCTTTTTTGACAATGATCCATGGGAAATCGTTGTGGAGTGTGAAGTTGGTGTTTTGAAGAAGGAAATTTACGTGTTTACGAAGTTGGAAAAGATAGGTAGAAGACATATTGTTAGGGTGGCCGGTTGTGGAACATGGGGCGGAAAATCTGTGCCGAAGGATATCAAGAATTGCAAGGGCGAAGTCATTGGCGTCAAGAAGTCGTTTACGTTCAAATTAAATGGCGATTTGAAGCAAGAAGAGACAACTATGAAGAAGGGTCGTTGGATAATGCATGAATATACATTGGCAGGAAGTTCTTTGGAGGGAGTGAATAACACGGATTATGCCATTTGTCGAATTTCTTGGGATCAAGAAGAGACCGATCTTGTTGTTCAATCTGGTTTTGGAACAGTAGAAGACATTCATGAATCTCAAAAACGAAATTCAAGTTTTGAATGCCCAGCTGAAAAAAGGGCCCGCATAGATAAAGATGTCACAATACACACAAGAGGTAATTTTCATTCATACATTCAATAGGTCGGTTACAGAGTTTATATAGGAAAAAAACTCCTAATTTTGGATAATCACAAATCTGTAGCTAATTAATTGATTCTACACATAATTGCCTAATTCTATTCCCTTAAAATGATACAATTATATATGATTTATGTTTCCAGAAAAAGATTTCTAACAACTCACGCCAACACTCCCCCTCAAGTTGATGAATACAGGTCTCTGATGCCCAACTTATCTAGTGAGTTGTGAAAGTCCTTGCTTGAAACTGCCTTTGTGAGTATGTCTGCTAGTTAATCGTCAGACTTTACAAAAGGGAAACGAATTGTCTTTGCTACCAAGTTTTCCTTGATGAAGTGTCGATCTATTTCCACATGTTTTGT
>NW_019228543.1:0-3875 GCF_002742605.1 Olea europaea var. sylvestris | reverse complement strand
CAAAACAGCACCAGGGGCAATTTTGTCATTTGTCATGACGGCGTCGGAATGGGATGAAATTTGGCAGGTTGATTGGAAACGACCCGCGAAATTGGACTAGGGGCATAGACTCGAGATCACGGGATTTTAGCCAAATTCCTTCGTTTGGGCTTCCGAATAATTAATTCTCGTATCAATTATGTCAAGTTGAAGAAGTGTTGGACAGAAAATTAACAAAGAAAAACCGCACCAGGGGCAATTTTGTCATTTGTCGCGACGGTGTCGGAATGGGCCGAAATTTGGCAAGTTGATTGGAAACGGCCCACAAATTTGGATTCGGGGCATAGACCCGAGATCACAGGATTTTATCCAAATTCCTTCGTTTGGGCCTACGAACAATTAAATTCCTTTTCAATTATGTCAGGTCGAAGAAGTGCTGGATAGAAAATTAACAAAGAAAAATCGCACTAGGGGCGATTTTGTCATTTATTGCGATGGTGTCGGAATGGGCCGAAATTTGGCAGATTTATTGGAAATGGCCTGCGAAATTGGACTCGGGGCACAGACCCGGGATCACGGGATTTTGGCCAAATTCCTTCATTTGGGCATCCGAATAATTAATTTCCTTATTTATTATGTCAGGTCGAAGAAGTGCTGAAAAGAAAATTTACAAAGAAAAATTGGACCAGGGGCAATTTTGTCATTTGTCACGATGGTGTCGAAATGTGCTAAAATTTGACAGATTGATTGGAGGCGGCCCGCGAAATTGGACTTGGTGCGCAAACTCGGGATCACAGGATTTTGCCCAAATTCCTTCGTTAGGCCTTCGAGTAATTAAATTCCTTATTAATTATGTCATGTTGAAGAAGTGCTGGACAGAAAATTAACAAAGAAAAACCACACCAGGGGCAATTTTGTCATTTGTCGCGACGGTGTCGGAAAGGGCCGAAATTGGGGTGGTTGATTGGAAACGGCCAGCGAAATTGGACTTGGGGCACAAACCCGGGATCACGGGATTTTAGCGAAATTCCTTCGTTTGGGCATCCGAATAATTAATTTCCGTATTAATTACGTAAGGTTGAAGAAGTGCGGGATAGAAAATTAACAAAGAAAAACCGCACCAGGGGCAATTTTGTCATTCGTGGCGACGGTGTCGGAATGGGACGAAATTGGGCTGGCTGATTGGAAACGGCAAGCGAAATTGAACTCGGGGAACAGACTCGGGATCGCGGGATTTTGGTCAAATTCCTTCATTTGGGCCTCCGAATTATTAATTTCCTTATTAATTATGTCATGTTGAAGAAGTGCAAAACAGAAAATTAACAAAGCAAAAGAGCACCAGGGGCAATTTTGTCATTTGTCGCGAAGGTGTCGGAAAGGGCCGAAATTATGCTGGTTGATTGGAAACGGCCAGCGAAATTGGACTTGGGACACAGACCCAGGATCGTGGGATTTTGGTCAAATTCCTCCGTTTGGGCCTCCGAATAATTAATTTCCTTATTAATTATGTCATGTTGAAGAAGTGCAGGACAGAAAATTAACAAAGCAAAACAGCACCAGGGGCAATTTTGTCATTTGTCATGACGGCGTCGGAATGGGATGAAATTTGGCAGGTTGATTGGAAACAACTCGCGAAATTAGACTCGAGGCATAGACCCGAGATCATGGGATTTTAGCCAAATTCCTTCGTTTGGGCTTCCAAATAATTCATTTTCGTATTAATTATGTCAGGTTGAAGAAGTGTTGGACAGAAAATTAACAAAGAAAAACCGCACCAGGGGCAATTTTGTCATTTGTCACGATGGTGTCGGAATGGGCCATGATTTGGCTTGTTGATTGGAAACGGCCCGCGAAATTGGACTCGGGGCACAGACCTGTGATCACGGGATTTTAGCCAAATTCCTTCGTTTGGGCCTCCGAATAATTAATTTTTGTATTAATTATGTCAGGTTGTAGAAGTGCTGGACAGAAAATTAACAAAGAAAAATCGTACCAGGGAAAATTTTATCATTTGTCGTGACGGTGTCGGAATGGGCCATAATTTGGCATGTTGATTGAAAACGTACCGTTAAATTGGATTGAGGCACAGACCCGGGGATCATGGGATTTTAGCCAAATTCCTTCCTTTGGGCCTCCGAATAATTAATTTCCGTATTAATTATGTCAGTTTGAAGAAGTGCTGGACAGAAAATGAACAAAGAAAAATCGCACTAGGGGCAATTTTGTCATTTGTCGCGACGGTGTTAGAATGGGCCAAAATTTCGCAGGTTGATTGGAAACGGCTCGCGAAACTGGACGGGGGTACAGACTCGGGATCACGGGATTTTAGCCAAATTCCTTCGTTTGGGCTTTCGAAAAATTAATTTCCTTAATAATTATGTCAGGGTGAAGAAGTGGTGGACAGAAAATTAACAAAGCAAAACTGCACCAGGGGCAATTTTGTCATTTGTCGAGACAGTGCCGGAATGGGCCGAAAGTTGGCAGGTTGATTGGAAACGACCCGCAAAATTGGATTCGGGGCACAGACCCGGGATCACAGGATTTTATCCAAATTCCTTCGTTTGGGCATACGAACAATTAAATTCCTTTTTAATTATGTCAGGTCGAAGAAGTGCTGGATAGAAAATTAACAAAGAAAAATTGCACCAGGGGCGATTTTGTCATTTGTTGAGATGGTGTCGAAATGGGCTGAAATTTGAATGATTTATTGGAAATGGCCTGTGAAATTGGACTCGGGGCACAGACCTGGGATCACGGGATTTTGGCCAAATTCCTTCATTTGGGCATCCGAATAATTAATTTCCTTATTTATTATGTCAGGTCTAAGAAGTGCTGAACCTAAAATTTACAAAGAAAAATCGGAACAGGGCCAATTTTATGATTTATCGCAATGGTGTCGGAATCTGCTGAAATTTGACAGATTGATTGGAAGCGGCCTGCGAAATTAGACTCGGTGCGCAAAGTCGAGATCACAGGATTTTGTCCAAATTCCTTCGTTTGGGCCTCCGAATAATTAATTTCCTTATTAATTATGCCATGTTGAAGAAGTGCAGGATAGAAAATTAACAAAGAAAAACCACACCAGGGGCAATTTTATCATTTGAGGCAACGGTGGTAGAATGCGCTGAGATTTGGTACGTTGATTGGAAACGGCCCGCGAAATTGGACTCGGGGTACAGGCCCAGGATCACGAGATTTTAGCCAAATTCCTTTGTTTGGGGCTCCGCATAATTAATTTTCGTATTAATTATATCAGGTTGAAGAAGTGCTGGACAGAAAATTAACAAAGAAAAACCACACCAGGGGCAATTTTGTCATTTGTCGCGACGGTGTCGGAATGGGCCAAAATTTGGCAGGTTAATTGGAAATGGCCCACGAAATTGGACTCGGGGCATAGACCTGGGATCACAAAATTTTAGTCAAATTCCTTCGTTCGGGCGTCTGAATAATTAATTTCCTTATTAATTACGTCAGGTTGAAGAAGTGCGGGACAAAAAATTAACAAAGAAAAATCGCAGCAGGGGCAATTTTGTCATTTGTCGCGACGGTGTCACAATGGGCCGAAATTGGGCTGGTTGATTGGAAATGGCTAGGGAAATTGGACTCGGGGCACAGACCTGGGATCGCGGGATTTTGGTTAAATTCCTTCGTTTGGGCCTTCGAATAATTAATTTCCTTATTAATTATGTCATGTTGAAGAAGTGGAGGACAGAAAATTAACAAAGCAAAATAGCACCGGGGACAATTTTGTCATTTGTCGCGACGGTGTCGGAATGGGCCGAAACTGGGCTGGTTGATTGAAAACAGCCAGCAAAATTGGACTCGGGGCACAGACCCGGGATCGCGGGATTTTTGTCAAATTCCTTCGTTTGGGTCTCCGAATAATTAATTTCCTT
>NW_019228542.1:0-3877 GCF_002742605.1 Olea europaea var. sylvestris | reverse complement strand
ATAAATAAATAAATTAGGAGTTGAAATTGAGAATCGACTGGGTCTAAGTCAATTCTTAGTTCTTGAACTAGAATTGTGGGCATCCAAATTGAATCTATTTTTTTAATATAATTTTTTTATTTTTTACAATTTAAATGTTGGGTAAAAAGATATAAAATCTTAAACTCTAATTTGGATAGTAATTTATATAAAATTCTAGATTATAACCCTAAAAAATAAGCCTAACTCCCGCTTTTTTACCTCTCGCCTCACATTAGATTATTGCATTTCAGAGATTAGTACATGTTAATCTTTTTAATTTGGGCTTTTGATGAATCAAAAGCTAGGATTATGGTATAAGTTAATAAATCAAAGCGTTCATTCATTACAATTAGAGTTTTTTTTTAAACCATCTTCTTGTATTATTTACAAACTTAAGTGATTTAATATTTTTTTATGATGCATGACAATTGAATTTGATATATTTATAACTTGCGTTGTAGTGTACCATTTTGGTAATTTTGAGTTCGTGATTCTCATTTGAAATATAAATTTTCCTTTTTATTCGAATAGAGTGAGTTCAAAAGTGAACTGCAATTTTTTCATACAACTTAATTATGTATCTAATTAATTAATTGATTATTATTATTATTATTATTATTATTATTATTATGTCAATTCGTTTTAGAGGAGAAGAACTTAAGCATTGTCCACAATTAAATTATAGACTCTAGCATGCCTCACTTATAGATCAAATAAGATTTACTAAGGAAAAATCATTTATTTTCAAATTAGAATTTACTTCTTGATGTTTTAATTTTCTCCCCTTTATTGGTATTTAGTCTCCACTACCTTGAGTCATTAAAATTTGAAACTTGTTTCAATTTAAATACCAATAATGATTCTTTCAAAAAATTTAATATCTAGTGTTTTTATAATGAAACTTCAATCGAAGTTGGAGGCCTCTAGTATTTTTCCGTCTTCTAAAAAGCTTGTTTCGGCATCTAGGCATCGCCTAAACTCGAAGCTTTGGCAAAAAGTAGGGGTGGGTGCAGTCTGGTTCTAAAAGGAACTGAATCGAATACCAATGAGAATTTTAGAAATGGAACCATTGGTTCCATTGTTAGCTATGGAACCGAACCGGAATCGAACTAATCGGTTCCTGTTCGGTCCGGTCCGGTTCTTTACATAAAGATGTCAAAATAAAATGTTTACTAATAAAAAATCTAAAGAAACTACCAATGTGATACTTCTAAAAAAAACATGGAAGAACCGAACATATTATACAAAGATTAAAAGAAAACTAAGTATACAAATTTTAAAACAATATGCAAATAATATAAGTTACTATTATCAAACAAATATTAACTTATATAAACCGTCTAGTACTTCAATGATTAAACAAACTTTCATCAAAATGAAAACAAAATAAAAGTGTTTGGAGAGTAAGTCATATATTTTACTGAAAAAAATGCCAACTAAAGGGTCCCTTTTTAACATTTTCTTGAGCCTTCAGGTAATCACAATTCAGTATTTTTCTCAATTATTTAATTAAAAAGTGACATATGAACTATATACATAAACATTCGTTTCATTTCCATGTCATTGCCTTTTGCTTATGTTATACTACAATTTTTTTTTTTTTTGTTTTACTTTGATGGAAGTTTCTTTTCACTTTAAGAGTAAGTCATATATATTACCAATTTGGTTTTGGGACAAATTGGAGAGTAAGTCTTATATTTTACCAAAAAAGAAAAAAATGCCCACTAAAAAAAATTCTATGAGAACCGTTCGGTCCCCCGCGGTTCCCATACTAGAACCAAGAACCGGACCGGAATCGATCGGTTCTTAATAATTTGTCCCGAAACCAAATTATTTTTTAGAAGAACCGGAACCGAACCGGCCGATTCTAAACGGTTCCGATCTGGTTCCATCGGTTCCGGGAAAAAATGTCCACTCCTAGCAAAAAGCATTGATTCATGCTTGGATTTTTTATTTATTTATTTTTTATTTTTTAACAAACGACTATGCACTTTATTAATTTTTTCCCTTTTTTAAAAAAATCTTTTATTTGATTTTAATTTATTATTAATTTTTAGAACCCGTTGGTAGTCATTTTGTTGCAAAATGCATTCTTTCCATCACATCCAAGTGGGGCCCAACCAATATTTTATCATTTCATTTGGATTCAAATTGTCCAAAATGCCAAATTTAACCTTTCTTTGTCTTTAGCAAATGGAGACTTCAGGCCACGTGATTTCGTACTTTTTAATTGTTAAATTGAAGAAAGCATTTGTTATCTTGGCACACAAATCCACAAAATTAGTCAACATATGCATGACCCATATAATTGGTGCACAACAAGGTAATTTGCTCCTCTCACTACACATGTTCACGCCACTCACCGTATACCGGCTTAGAAATGGTAGTTACAAGGTTTTAAATTTTTTTTCCATTGTTTCTACGCATTGAAAGATCGAGATTACAACGTTGGAAAAAAATTTTAAACAACACAAATAATTATTCTCCAACAAGTGCAAACCGCAAACTAGCGTGCATGGTACGTTTGCCCTATCGGATACCGTCACCCGGACAAACAAGGGAAAAAAGGGAAATCAATTTCATGCGGACTACGTTCGAATTCTAAGGCACTTTACCCCAATCACGGCTGCTGGGCCATGTAGTCACGAAATTTGTCCTATTTGGTGTGCTGCAATTCCGGTACATGCATTTCGGCATGCATCTCGTCATTCGCATTTGGCAGTTCAACCTCGGCTGTATCTTCCTCCTCTTCCACTCTTGTGAATGCCTCATCCACCACTTCTGCTCGTCGGAGAAAATTATGTATGCCCATCGTGGCCACAACAATTGCAACTTGCATTGGGAACGAGTAGCTAGATATGCGGTCCAATATTTTCCATCTTTCTTTCCAAGCACCAAACACACGTTCGATGATGTTTCTGCACGATGAGTGTCTAAAGTTAAACTTCTCACGAGCGTTTTGAAATCGACGACGCCGTCCCATCCGCTCATCGCGAAACTGTTGAAAGTGATATAGTATGTCCGAACCTTTTTACGGGGCCATGTACCCGGGCCGATGCACAAATCTTGAGTCCACCAGATAGTACTTTCCCGGTTCCAAAAGCGAAAAATGAATGTCTGGCGAGTGGATGGCACGTGCAAGTAGTCGAGCATCGTGCGTATTCCCGGTGTGTCCTGCTAGCACAAACATGAAACATAAATTGAAATTACATGCGGCCAGCACATTCTGGGTCGGCGCTCCTTTTCGTCCTATGAATTGCACGTGCTCATTCCACTGTAAGACTACTTTGACATTCGTCCCGTCAATAGCACCAATGCAGTCGTCGAATAATGGGTGTTTGTTCAAATTGGGTCTGTGAGGCCACAAACCATCGTTGTAGTTATGACTCAGTCGGATCAAACACGCTGACAGCGCCACCACCAAGCGGAGAACCTCTTTCATGTAGTGACAAACGGTTTCAAGCGAGTGGTTGAATAACGTATTCACTTGCCGATATCCCTTCCCGTGCGATTAATGCACAAAAACATGCTCACTTGCTCGTAGATATCAACATGCTGACTGCTGCGCAAGCCATGCTCGTCCCACAAGACATGTACAAAATGTCGCAGCATTGGGGGATACATACGAAATTCTTGAAAACACAAATGTTCATTCTCACTCATTGCCTCCATCATAAACATGTGACCCTTCATTGCAAATGGAAATCGGTGGATACGACGTCGCTATGTGCGATAGTATTCATGAGCGTCACTCCCAGCGATTTTGCAATACGAAACCCCTATTGTTGCATCGATTGCTAAAGAAGTCAGGAAAAGGTCATCGTCCAGGTCGTCCTCCACGTCGGAATGCAACTGC
>NW_019228541.1:1936-3878 GCF_002742605.1 Olea europaea var. sylvestris | reverse complement strand
CACCGTCGCGAAAAATGAAGAAATTGCCCTCGACGAGATTTTTTTTCCCATCGATCAGTCAAATTTTAGCTGATTCTGAAACCTTCGCGAAAAATGACGAAATTGCCCTGGCGCGATTTTTGTTTCCGATCAATCTGTCAAATTTGGGCCCATTCCGACACCCCCACGAAAAATGAGGAAATTGCCACCGGCGCGATTTTTGTTTCCGATCAATCTGTAAAATTTGGGCCCATTTCGAGACCGTCGCGAAAAATGATGAAATTGCCCCCGGCGCTATTTTTGTTTCCGATCAATCAGTAAAATTTGGGCCCATTCCCAGACTGTCGCGAAAAATGACGAAATTGCCCCCTGCGCGATTTTTGTTTCCGATTAATCTGTCAAATTTTAGCCGATTCCGACAAGGTCGCGAAAAATGACGAAATTGCCCCCGGCGAGATTTTTGTTTCTGATCAATCAGTCAAATTTGGGCCCATTCCGACACCGTCACAAAAAATGAAGAAATTGCCCCCGGCGCGATTTTTGTTTCCGATCAATCAATAAAATTTGGGCCCATTCCGGGACCGTCGCGAAAAATGACCAAATTGCACCCTGCGCGATTTATGTTTCCGATTAATCTGTCAAATTTTAGCCGATTCCAACACGGTCGCGAAAATGACGAAATTGCCCCGGCGGAATTTTTGTTTCCGATCAATCAGTCAAATTTTGGCCCATTCCGACACCGTCGTAAAAAAGGACGAAATTGCCCCCGGCGCGATTTTTGTTTCCGATCAATTAGTAAAATTTGGGTCAATTCAGACACCGTCGCGAAAAATGATGAAATTGCCCCCGGCGCGATTTTTGTTTCTGATCAATCAGTCAAATTTGTGCCCATTCCGACACCGTCGCGAAAAATGAAGAAATTGCCCTCGACGAGATTTTTTTTCCAATCGATCGGTCAAATTTTAGCTGATTCTGACACCGTCGCGAAAAATGACGAAATTGCCCCTGCGCGATTTTTGTTTCCGATCAATCAGTCAAATTTGGGCCCATTCCGACACCGTCGCAAAAAATGATTAAATTGCCCCCGACGCGATTTTTGTTTCCGATCAATCAGTAAAATTTGGGCCCATTCCCAGACTGTCGCGAAAAATGACGAAATTGCCCCCTGCGCGATTTTTGTTTCCGATTAATCTGTCAAATTTTAGCCGATTCCGACACGGTCGCGAAAAATGACGAAATTGCCCCCGGCGAGATTTTTGTTTCCGATCAATCAGTCAAATTTGGGCCCATTCCGACACCGTCACAAAAAAGGAAGAAATTGCCCCCGCCGCGATTTTTGTTTCCGATCAATCAGTCAAATTTGGGCCCATTCCGACACCGTCACAAAAAAGGAAGAAATTGCCCCCGCCGCGATTTTTGTTTCCGATCAATCAGTCAAATTTGGGCCCATTCCGGGACCGTAACGAAAAATGACCAAATTGCACCCTGCGCGATTTTTGTTTCCGATTAATCTGTCAAATTGTAGCCGATTCCAGCACGGTCGCAAAAATGACGAAATTGCCCCCGGCGGAATTTTTGTTTCCGATCAATCAGTCAAATTTTGGCCCATTCCGACACCGTCGTAAAAAAGGACGAAATTGCCCCCGGCGCGATTTTTGTTTCCGATCAATCAGTCAAATTTGGCATCATTCCGACACAGTCGCGAAAAATAACGAAATTGCCCCCGGCGCGATTTTTGTTTCCGATCAATCAGTAAAATTTGTGCCGATTCAGACACCATCGTGAAAAATGAAGAAATTGCCCTCGACGAGATTTTTTTTCCAATCGATCGGTCAAATTTTAGCTGATTCTGACACCGTCGCGAAAAATGACGAAATTGCCCCGGCGCGATTTTTATTTCAGATCAATCAGTCAAATTTGGGACCATTCCGACACCGTCCCGAAAAATGAAGAAATTGCCCCC
>NW_019228541.1:0-1929 GCF_002742605.1 Olea europaea var. sylvestris | reverse complement strand
CCCGAAAAATGAAGAAATTGCTCCCGGCGCGATTTTTGTTTCCGATCAATCAGTCAAATTCGGGCCCATTCCGAGACCGTCGCGAAAATTGACGAAATTACCCTTGGCGCGATTTTTGTTTCCGATCAATCAGTAAAATATGTGCCGATTCAGACACCGTCGCGAAAAATGACGAAATTGTCCTCGGCGCGATTTTTGTTTCCGATCAATCAGTCAAATTTGGGCCCATTCCGACACCGTCGGGAAAAATGAAGAAATTGCCCCCGGCGCGATTTTTGTTTCCGATCAATCAGTCAAATTTGGGCCCATTCCGAGACCGTCGCGAAAAATGACGAAATTGCCTCCTGCGCGATTTTTGTTTCCGATTAATCTGTCAAATTTTAAGCGATTCCGACACGGTCGCGAAAAATGACAAAATTGCCCCCGGCGCAATTTTCGTTTCCGATCAATCAGTCAAATTTTGGCCCATTCCGACACCGTCGTAAAAAATGACGAAATTGCCCCCGGCAGGGTTTTTTTCCCATCGATCAGTCAAATTTTTGCTGATTCTGACACCGTCGCGAAAAATGACGAAATTGCCCCGGCGCGATTTTTATTTCCGATCAATCAGTCAAATTTGGGCCCATTCCGACACCGTCGCGAAAAATGAAGAAATTGCCCTCGGCCCGATTTTTGTTTCCGATCAATCAGTCAAATTTGGGCCCATTCCAACACCGTCTCGAAAAATGGCGAAATTGTCCCCGGCATGATTTTTGTTTCTGATCAATCAGTCAAATTTGGGCCCATTCCGACACCGTCGCGAAAAATGAAGAAATTGCCCTCGACGAGATTTTTTTCCCCATCGATCAGTTAAATTTTAGCTGATTCTGACACCGTCGGGAAAAATGACGAAATTGCCCCGGCGCGATTTTTGTTTCCGATCAATCTGTCAAATTTGGGCCCGTTCCGACACCCTCACGAAAAATGAGGAAATTGCCACCGGCGCGATTTTTGTTTCCGATCAATCAGTAAAATTTGGGCCCATTTCGAGACTGTCGTGAGAAATGATGAAATTGCCCCCGGCGCGATTTTTGTTTCCGATCAATCAGTAAAATTTGGGCCCGTTCCCAGACTGTCGCGAAAAATGACGAAATTGCCCCCTGCGCGATTTTTGTTTCCGATTAATCTGTCAAATTTTAGCCGATTCCGACACGGTCGCGAAAAATGACGAAATTGCCCCCGACGAGATTTTTGTTTCCGATCAATCAGTCTAATTTGGGCCCATTCCGACACCGTCACAAAAAATGAAGAAATTGCCCCCGGCGCGATATTTGTTTCCGATCAATCAGTCAAATTTGGGCCCATTCCGGGACCGTCGCGAAAAATGACCAAATTGCACCCTGCGCGATTCTTGTTTCCGATTAATCTGTCAAATTTTAGCCGATTCCAACACGTTCGCGAAAATGACGAAATTGCCCCCCGACGGAATTTTTGTTTCCGATCAATCAATCAAATTTTGGCCCATTCCGACACCGTCGTAAAAAAGGACGAAATTGCCCCCGGCGCGATTTTTGTTTCCGATCAATCAGTAAAATTTGGGCCGATTCAGACACCGTCGCGAAAAATGACGAAATTGCCCCCTCCGCGATTTTTGTTTCCGATCAATTAGTCAAATTTGGGCCCATTCCGACACCGTCGTGAAAAATACCGAAATTGCCCCCGGCGCGATTTTTGTTTCCGATCAATCCATAAAATTTGTGCCGATTCAGACACCATCGCGAAAAATGAAGAAATTGCCCCCGGAGCGATTTTCTCCCATCGATCAGTCAAATTTTAGCTGATTCTGACACCGTCGAGAAAAATGACAAAATTGCCCCGACGCGATTTTTATTTCCGATCAATCAGTCAAATTTGGGCCCATTCCGACACCGTCGCGAAAAATGAAGAAAT
>NW_019228540.1:285-3878 GCF_002742605.1 Olea europaea var. sylvestris | reverse complement strand
ACCACTTCGTCGTGACGTATGAGGGATTTTGGCCATTTTTCGAAAGAATGACCACTTGCATATTTGGAACGCTTGGATTCTCGACGTACGAAGAATTGAGTGTAACTTTTGCGCACGGTGTTCGCTTTGGGCCCATAAGTACTTTTTGGAAACGTAGTGACCGTTTTGGATTGAACTCACCACTTCGTCGTGACGTTCGAGTGCTTTTGGCCATTTTTCGATGGAATGAGCACTTGCATATTTAGAACGCTTGGAGAGTCGACGGACGAAGAATTGAGCGTAACTTTTGCACATGGTGTCCATTTTGCGTCCATAAGTACTTTTTGGAAACGTAGCGACCGTTTTGGATTGAACTCATCACTTCGTCGTGACGTACGAGGGATTTTGGCGATTTTTCGAAAGAATGAGCACTTGCATATTTAGAACGCTTGGGGAGTCGACGGACGAAGTATTGAGCGTAACTTTTGCACATGGTGTCCATTTTGCGTCCATAAGTACTTTTTGGAAACGTAGCGACCGTTTTGGATTGAACTCACCACTTCGTCGTGACGTTCGAGTGCTTTTGGCCATTTTTCGAAAGAATGAGTGCTTGCATATTTAGAACGCTTGGGGAGTCGACGGACGAAGAATTGAGCGTAACTTTTGCACATGGTGTCCATTTTGCGTCCATAAGTACTTTTTTGGAAATGTAGCGACTGTTTTGGATTAAACTTATCACTTCATCGTGACGTACGAGGAATTTTTGCCATTTTACGAAAGAATGAGCACTTGCATATTTAGAACGCTTGGAGAGTCGGCGGACGAAGAATTGAGCGGAACTTTTGCACACGGTGTCCATTTTGCGTCCATAAGTACTTTTTGGAAATGTAGCGACTGTTTTGGATTCAACTCACCACTTCGTCATGACGTATGAGTGATTTTGACCATTTTTCGATGGAATGAGCACTTACATTTTTAGAACTCTTGGAGTGTCGACGGATGAAGAATTGAGCGTAACTTTTGCACACGATGTCCGTTTTGGGCCCATAAAAACTTTTTGCAAATGT
Source organism: Olea europaea var. sylvestris (assembly GCF_002742605.1). Classification (NCBI taxonomy): domain Eukaryota; kingdom Viridiplantae; phylum Streptophyta; class Magnoliopsida; order Lamiales; family Oleaceae; genus Olea; species Olea europaea. The sequence goes on along the minus strand of NW_019228540.1, from coordinate 2,832 downwards.
AGCGACCGTTCTGGATTGAACTCACCACTTCATCGTGACGTATGAGGGATTTTGGCAATTTTTCGAAAGAATGAGCACTTGCATAATTAGAACGCTTGGAGAGTCGACGGACGAAGAATTGAGCATAACTTTTGTACACGTTGTCCGTTTTGCGTCCTTAAGTACTTTTTGGAAATGTAGCTACCGTTTTGGATTGAACTCACCACTTCGTCGTGACGTATGAGGGATTTCGGCCATTTTTCGAAAGAATGAGCACTTGCATATATGGAACGCTTGGATTGACAGCGTACAAAGAATTGAGCGTAACTTTTGCACACGCTGTCCGTTTTGGGCCCATAAGAACTTTTTGGGAATGTAACGACCATTTTGGATTGAATTCATCACTTCATCGTGACGTACGAGGATTTTGGCCATTTTTTGAATGAATGAGTACTTGCATATTTAGAACGCTTGGAGAGTCGGCAGACGAAGAATTGAAAGTAACTTTTGCACACGGTGTCCGTTTTGGGCCCATAAGAACTTTTTGGAAATGTAGCGACTATTTTGGATTGAACTCCCCACTTCGTCGTGACGTACGTGGGATTTTGGCGATCTTTCGTAAGAATGAGCACTTGCATATTTAGAACACTTGGAGAGTCGACGGACGAATAATTGAGCGTAACTTTTGCACACGGTGTCCGTTTTGCATCCATAAGTACTTTTTGGAAATGTAGCGACCGTTTTGGACTGAACTCACCACTTTGTCGTGACGTATGATGGATTTTGGCCATTTTTCGAAAGAATGACCACTTGCATATTTGGAACGCTTGGATTGTCGATGTACGAAGAATTGAGAGTAACTTTTGCACACGGTGTCCGTTTTAGGCCCATAAGTACTTTTTTGAAACGTAGCGACCGTTTTGGATTGAACTCACTACTTCGTCGTGACGTACGAGTGATTTTGACCATTTTTCGATGGAATGAGTACTTGTATATTTAGAACGCTTGGAGAGTCGGGGGACGAAGAATTGAGCGTAACTTTTGCACACGGTGTCCGTTTTGGGCCCATAAGAACATTTTGGAAATGTAGCGACCGTTTTTGATTGAACTCACCACTTCGTCGTGAAGTATGAGGGATTTTGGCGATTTTTCAAAAGAATGAGCACTTGCATATTTGGAACGCTTGGATTGTCGGCGTATGAAGAATCGAGCGTAACTTTTGCACACGGGGTCCGTTTTGGGCCCATAAGAACTTTTTGGAAATGTAGAAACCGTTTTGGATTGAACTCATCACTTCACCATGACGTACGAGGGATTTTGGCAATTTTTTGACTTGCATATTTAGAACGCTTGGAGAGTCGGCGGACGAAGAATTGAGCGTAACTTTTGCCCACGGTGTCCGTTTTGCGTCCATAAGTACTTTTTGGAAATGTAGCGACCGTTTTGGATTGAACTCACCACTTCATCGTGACGTATGAGGGATTTCGGCCATTTTTTGAAAGAATGAGCACTTGCATATTTAGAACGCTTGGAGAGTCGGCGGACGAAGAATTGAGCGCAACTTTTGCACACGCTGTCCGTTTTGCATCGATAAGTACTTTTGGAAATGTAGTGACCGTTTTTGATTGAACTAACCACTTCATCGTGGCGAATGAGGGATTTTGGCCATTTTTTGAAAGAATGAGCACTTGCATATATGGAACGCTTGGATTGACAGCGTACAAAGAATTGAGCGTAACTTTTGCGCACGGTGTCCGTTTTGGGCCCATTTGTACTTTTTTGAAACGTAGCGACCGTTTTGGATTGAACTCACCACTTCGTCTTGACGTACGAGGCAATTCGGCCATTTTTCGAAAGAATGATCACTTTATATTTGGAACGCTTGGATAGTCGGCGTACGCAGAATTGAGCGTAACTTTTGCGCACGGTGTCCGTTTTGGGCCCATTTGTACTTTTTTGAAACGTAGCGACCGTTTTGGATTGAACTCACCACTTCGTCTTGACGTACGAGGCAATTCGGCCATTTTTCGAAAGAATGATCACTTTATATTTGGAACGCTTGGATAGTCGGCGTACGCAGAATTGAGCGTAACTTTTGCGCACGGTGTCCGTTTTGGGCCCATTTGTACTTTTTTGAAACGTAGCGACCGTTTTGGATTGAACTCACCACTTCGTCTTGACGTACGAGGCAATTCGGCCATTTTTCGAAAGAATGAGCACTTGCATATTTAGAACGCTTGGAGAGTCGACGGACGAAGAATTGAGCGTAACTTTTGCACACGGTGTCCGTTTTGCGTCCATAAGTACTTTTCGAAAACATAGCGACCGTTTTGGATTGAACTCACCACTTCGTCGTGACGTACGAGTGATTTTGACCATTTTTCGATGGAATGAGCACTTGCATATTTAGAACGCTTGGAGAGTCGGCGGACGAAGAATTGAGCGTAACTTTTGCACACGGTGTCCGTTTTGCATCCATAAGTACTTTTTGGAAATGTAGCTACCATTTTGGATTGAACTCACCACTTCGTCATGACGTACGAGTGATTTTGGCCATTTTTCGATGGA
>NW_019228540.1:0-206 GCF_002742605.1 Olea europaea var. sylvestris | reverse complement strand
GTATAAAGAATTGAGCGTAACTTTTGCACACGGTGTCCGTTTTGGGCCCATAAGAACTTTTTGGGAATGTAACGACCATTTTGGATTGAACTCATCACTTCATCGTGACGTACGAGGATTTTAGCCATTTTTTGAATGAATGAGTACTTGCATATTTAGAACGCTTGGAGAGTCGGCAGACGAAGAATTGAAAGTAACTTTTGCAC
>NW_019228539.1:0-3879 GCF_002742605.1 Olea europaea var. sylvestris | reverse complement strand
ACATGCCCAATATTATCATGAAATCGAAGACCACTTTTCTTTGGCTCGATTCCAATCGAATTAGTCCAGTATTTCGCCTAAAATAAACAAATTCGAAGTTATCATGAAATCAAAAACAACTTTTCATCGGCTCGATTCCAATTAAATTAGTCTAGTATTTCACCAAAAATGAACAAACCCGAAGTTATCATGAAATTAAAAACCACTTTTCATTGGCTCGATTCCAATCGAATTAGACTAGCAATTCACTGAAAACGATCAAACCCGAAGTTATCATGAAATCAAAAACCTCTTTTCATTGGCTCGATTGCACTCAAATTAGACTAGCAATTCGCCTAAAAGGATCAAACCCGAAGTTATCATGAAATCAAAAATCACTTTTCATTGGCTCGATTCCAATCGAATTGAACTAGCAATTTGCAAAAAATGAACAAACCCGATGTTATCATGAAATCAAAAACCATTTTTCGTTGGTTCGATTCCAATCGAATTAGACTAGCAATGTCCCAAAGACGAATAAACCTAATGTAATCATGAAATCGAAAGCCACTTTCAATAGGCTCAATTCTAATCGAATTAGACTAGCAATTTGCCAAAAACAAAGAAACCCGAAGTTATCATGAAATAAAAACCACTTTTCATTGGCTCGATTCCAATGGAATTTGACTAGCAATTCGTTGAAAATGATCAAACCCGAAGTTATCATGAAATCAAAAGCTACTTTTCCTTGGCTCGATTCCAATCCAATTAGACTGGCAATTCGCCAAAAACGAACAAACCCGAAGTTATCAAGAAATCAATAACCACATTTCATTTGATCGATTCCAATCGAATTATATTAGCAATTTGGCAAAGAAGAACATACCCGATATTATCATGAAATCGAAAACCACTTTTTATTGGCTCGATACGAATCAAATTAGACTAGCAATTTGTCGAAAATGATAAAACCCGAAGTTATCATGAAATCGAAAACAACTTTTCAGTGGCTCGATTACAATCGAATTAGTCTAGTTTTTCGCCAAAAACAAACAAATTCGAAGTTATCATGAAATAAAGAATAACTTTTCATCGACTCGATTCCAATCGAATTTGTCTAGTATTTCGAAAAAAACGAACAAACCTGAATTTATCATGAAATCAAAAACCACTTTTCATTGGCTCGATTCCAATCGAATTAGACTAGCAGTTTACCGAAAACGATCAAGCCCGAAGTTATCATGAAATCAAAAACCTCTTTTCATTGGCTCGATTCCACTCAAATTAGACTCGCAATTCGCCAAAAATGAACAAACCCAAAGTTATCATGAAATCAAAAACCACTTTTCATTGGCTCGATTCCAATCGAATTAGACTAGCAATTCGCCAAAAATGAACAAACCCGAAGTTATGATGAAATCAAAAACCACTTTTCACTGGCTCAATTCCTATCGAATTGGACTAGCAATAAGCCAAAAACGATCAAACCTGAAGTTTTCATGAAATCAAAAACCACTTCTCATTGGCTCGATTCCAATCAAATTAGACTAGCAATTCGTCAAAAATGAACAAACCCAAAGTTATGTTGAAATCAAAAACCACTTTTCATTGGCTCAATTCCAATCGAAATAGACTAGCAATAAGCCAAAAACGATCAAACCTGAAGTTGTCATGTAATCGAAAGCCACTTTTCATTGGCTCAATTCTTATAGAATAAGACTAGCAATTCATCGTAAACGAACAAACCCGAAGTTATTATGAAATCAAAATTCACTTTTCATTGGCTCGATTCCAATCGAATTAGACTAGCAATTTGTCGTAAACGAACGAACTTGAAGTTATCATGAAATCAAAAACCACTTTTCATAGGCTCGATTCCAATCGAAATAGACTAGCAATTCGCCTTAAACGAACGAACCCGAAGTTATCATGAAATGAAAAACCACTTTTCATTGGCTCGATTCCAATCGAATTGGACCAGCAATTCGCCTTAAACGAACGAACCCGAAGTTATCATGAAATCAAAAACCACTTTTCATTGGCTCGATTCCAATCAAATTAGATTAGCAATTTGGCAAAGACGAACATACCCGATATTATCATGAAATCGAAAACCACTTTTCATTGGCTCGATAATCGAATTAGACTAGCAATTTGCCAAAAACGAATAAACCCTAAGTTATCATGAAATCAAAAACCACTTTTCATTGGCTCGATTCCAATCGAATTAGACTAGCAATTGACCAAAAACGAACAAACCGGAAGTTATCACGAAATCAAAAACCTCTTTTCAGTGGCTCGATTCCACTCAAATTAGACTAGCAATTCGCCAAAAACGAACAAACCCGAAGTTATCATGAAATCAAAAGCCACTTTTCATTGGCTCGATTCCAATCGAATTAAACTGGCATTTCGCCAAAAAGAACAAATCCGAAGTCATCATGAAGTCAAAATCCACTTTTCATTGGCTTGATTCCGATCGAATTGGACAAGCAATAAGCCGAAAATGATCAAACCTGAAGTTATCTTTAAATCAAAAACCACTTTTCATTGGCTCGATTCCTACCGAATTTGACAAGTAATTTCTCGAAAATGATCAAACTCAAAGTTATCATGAAATCGAAAGCTACTTTTCGTTGGCTCGATTCTAATCGAATGAGATAAGCAATTCGCCGTAAACGAACAAACCCGAAGTTATCATGAAATCGAAAGCAACTTTTCATTGGCTCGATTCCAATCGAATTAGACCACCAATTAGCCGAAAATGAACAAACCAGAAGTTATCATGAAATCAAAAACAGCTTCTCATTGGCTCGGTTCCAATCAAATTGGACAAGCAATTTTCGAAAATGATCAAATCCGAAGTTATCATAAAATTAAAAACCACTTTTCATTGGCTCGATTCCAATTGAATTAGACTAGCAAGCCGCCAAAAATGAACAAACCCGATGTTATCAAGAAATCAAAAACCACTTTTCATTGGATCGAATCCAATCGAATTAGATTAGCAATTTGGCAAAGATGAACATACCCAATATTATCATGAAATTGAAAACCACTTTTCATTGGCTTGATACTAATCGAATTAGACTAGTATTTCTCCAAAAACAAACAAACCCGAAGTTATCAAGAAATCAAAAACAACTTTTCATTGGCTCGATTCCAAACGAATTAGACTGGGAATTCACCGAAGAAGATCAAACCCGAAGTTATCATGAAATCAAAAACCTCTTTTCATTGGCTCGATTCCAATCGAATTAGACAAGCAATTCGCCAAAAATGAACAAACCCGAAGTTATCATGCAATCAAAAACCACTTTTCATTGGCTCGATTCCAATCGAGTTACACTAGCAATTCGCCAAAAATGAACAAACCATAAGATATGATGAAATCAAAACCACTTTTCATTGGCTCGATTCCAATCGAATAGACTAGTAATTCACCGAAAATGATCAAACCGGAAGTTATCATGAAATCAAAAACCTCTTTTCATTGGCTCGATTCCAATCGAATAGACTAGCAATTCACCGAAAATGATCAAACCGGAAGTTATCATGAAATTAAAAACCTCTTTTCATTGGCTCGATTCCAATCGAATTAGACTAGCAATTCGTAAAAAATGAACAAACCCGATGTTATCAAGAAATCAACAACCACTTTTCATTGGATCGATTCCAATCGAAATAGACTATCAATTTGCCAAAGACAAACATACCCGATATTATCATGAAATCGAAGACCACTTTTCATTGGCTCGATTCTAATCGAGTTAGAATAGCAATTCGCTGAAAATGATAAAATCCGAAGTTATCATGAAATCAAAAACAACTTTTCATAGGCTCAATTCCAATCAAATTAGTCTAGTATTTCGCCAAAAACGAACAAACCCGAAGTTATCA
>NW_019228538.1:0-3879 GCF_002742605.1 Olea europaea var. sylvestris | reverse complement strand
AAATCCCTCATACATCACGACGAAGTGGTGAGTTCAATCCAAAACGATCGCTACATTTCCAAAAAGTACTTACGGTCCCAAAATGGACACCGTGTACAAAAGTTACACTCAATTCTTCGTACGCTGACAATCCAAGCGTTCCAAATATGCAAGTGCTCACACTTTCAAAAAATGGCCAAAATCCCTCTTACGTCACGGCGAAGTGGTGAGTTCAATCTAAAACGGTCGTTACATTTCCAAAAAGTTATTACGGGCCCATAACGAACACCGTGTGCAAAAGTTACGCTCAATTCTTCGTACGCCGACAATCCAAGCGTTCCAAATATGCAAGTGCTCATTCTTTTAAAAAATGGCCGAAATCCCTCTTACGTCACGATGAAGTCGTGAGTTCAATCCAAAACGGTCGCTACATTTCCAAAAAGGACTTACGGGCCCAAAACGGACACCGGGTGCAAAAGTTACGCTCAATTCTTCGTACGCCGACAATCCAAGAGTTCCAAATATGCAAGTGCTCACTCTTTCGAAAAATGGCCGAAATCCCTCATACGTCACGATGAAGTGGTGCGTTCAATCTAAAACGGTCGCTACATTTCCAAAAAGGACTTACGGGCCCAAAACGGACACCGGGTGCAAAAGTTACGCTCAATTCTTCGTACGCCGACAATCCAAGAGTTCCAAATATGCAAGTGCTCACTCTTTCGAAAAATGGCCGAAATCCCTCATACGTCACGATGAAGTGGTGAGTTCAATCTAAAACGGTCGCTACATTTCCAAAAAGTACTTACGGGCCCAGCAAAAGTTACGCTCAATTCTTCGTACGCCGAAAATCCAAGTGTTCCAAATATGCAAGTGCTCACACTATCGAAAAATGGCCGAAATCCCTCATACGTCACGATGAAGTGGTGAGTTCAATCCAAAACGGTCGCTACATTTCCAAAAAGGACTTACGGGCCCAAAACGGACACCGGGTGCAAAAGTTACGCTCAATTCTTCGTACGCCGACAATCCAAGAGTTCCAAATATGCAAGTGCTCACTCTTTCGAAAAATGGCCGAAATCCCTCATACGTCACGATGAAGTGGTGAGTTCAATCCAAAACGGTCGCTACATTTCCAAAAAGGACTACGGGCAAAAAACGGACACAGGGTGCAAAAGTTACGCTCAATTCTTCGTACGCCGACAATCCAAGCTTTCCAAATATGCAAGTGCTCACTCTTTCGAAAAATGGCCAAAATCCCTCATACGTCACGACGAAGTGGTGAGTTCAATCCAAAACGGTCGCTACATTTCCAAAAAGGACTACGGGCCCAAAACGGACACCGGGTGCAAAAGTTATGCTCAATTCTTCGTACGCCGACAATCCAAACGTTCCAAATATGCAAGTGCTCACACTTTCAAAAAATGGCCAAAATCCCTCTTACGTCACGACGAAGTGGCGAGTTCAATCCAAAACGGTCGCTACATTTCCAAAAAGGACTACGGGCCCAAAACGGACACCGGGTGCAAAAGTTATGCTCAATTCTTCGTACGCCGACAATCCAAACGTTCCAAATATGCAAGTGCTCACACTTTCGAAAAATGGCCGAAATCCCTCATACGTCGCGACGAAATGGTGAGTTCAATCCAAAACGGTCGCTTCATTTCCAAAAAGTACTTATGGGCCCAAAATGGACACCGTGTGCAAAAGTTACGCTCAATTCTTCGTACGCCGACAATCCAAACGTTCCAAATATGCAAGTGCTCACACTTTAAAAAAATGGCCGAAATCCCTCTTACGACACGACGAAGGGGTGAGTTTAATCCAAAACTATCGCTACATTTCCAAAAACTACATACGGGCCCAAAACGAACTCCGTGTGCAAAAGTTACGCTCAATTCTTCGTACGTCGACAATCCAAGCTTTCCAAATATGTAAGTACTCATTCTTTTGAAAAATGGCCGAAATCCCTCTTACGTCACGATGAAGTTGTGAGTTCAATCCAAAACGGTCACTACATTTCCAAAAAGTACTTACGGGCCCAAAACAGGCACCGTGTGCAAAAGTTACGCTCAATTCTTCGTACGCCGACAATCCAAACGTTCCAAATATGCAAGTGCTCACACTTTCAAAAAATGGCCGAAATCCCTCTTACGACACGACGAAGGGGTGAGTTTAATCCAAACCTGTCGCTACATTTCCAAAAAGTACATACGGGCCCAAAACGAACACCGTGTGCAAAAGTTATGCTCAATTCTTCGTACGCCGACATTCCAAGCGTTCCAAATATGAAAGTGCTCACACTATCGAAAAATGGCCAAAATCCTTCATACGTCATGACGAAGTGGTGAGTTCACTCCAAAACGGTCGCTACATTTCCAAAAGGGACTGACGGCCCCATAACGGACACCGGGTGCAAAAGTTACGCTCAATTCTTCGTACGCCAACAATCCAAGCGTTCCAAATATGCAAGTGCTCACACTATCAAAAAATGGCCGAAATCCCTCATACGTCACGACGAAGTCGTGAGTTCAATCCAAAACGGTTGCTACATTTCCAAAAAGGACTTACGGGCCCAAAACGGACAACGGGTACAAAAGTTACGCTCAATTCTTCGTATGCCGAAAATCCAAGCGTTCCAAATTTGCAAGTGCTCACTCTTTCGAAAAATGGCCGAAATCCCTCATACGTCACGACGAACTGGAGAGTTCAATCTAAAACGGTCGCTACATTTCCAAAAAGTACTTACGGGCCCAAAATAGTCACCGTGTGCAAACGTTACGCTCAATTCTTTGTACGCCGACAATCCAAGGTTTCCGAATATGCAAGTGCTCACACTATCAAAAATTGGCCGAAATCCCTCATACGTCACGATGAAGTGGTGAGTTCAATCCAAAACGGTCGCTACATTTCCAAAAAGGACTTACGGGCCCAAAACGGACACCGGGTGCAAAAGTTACGCTCAATTCTTCGTACGCCGATAATCCAAGCGTTCCAAATTTGCAAGTGCTCACTCTTTCGAAAAATGGCCAAAATCCCTCATACGTCACGATGAAGTTGTGAGTTCAATCCAAAACGATCCCTACATTTCCAAAAAGGACTACGGGCCCAAAACGGACACCGGGTACAAAAGTTACGCTCAATTCTTCGTACGTCGACAATTCAAGCGTTCCAAATATGCAAGTCCTCACTCTTTCGAAAAATGGCTGAAATCCCTCATACGTCATGAAGAAGTGGTGAGTTCAATCTAAAACGGTCGCTACATTTCCAAAAAGTACTTACGGGCCCAAAACAGGTACCGTGTGTAAAAGTTACGCTCAATTCTTTGTACGCCGACATTCCAAGCACTCCAAATAAGAAAGTGCTCACACTATCGAAAAATGGCCAAAATCCCTCATACGTCACGATGAAGTGGTGAGTTCACTCCAAAACGGTCGCTACATTTCCAAAAGGGACTGACGGCCCCATAACGGACACCGGGTGCAAAAGTTACGCTCAATTCTTCGTACGCCAACAATCCAAGCGTTCCAAATATGCAAGTGCTCACACTATCGAAAAATGGCCGAAATCCCTCATACGTCACGACGAAGTGGTGAGTTCAATCCAAAACGGTCGCTACATTTCCAAAAAGTACTTACGGGCCCAAAACGAACACCGGTTGCAAAAGTTACGCTCAATTCTTCGTACCCCGACAATCCAAGAGTTCCAAATATGCAAGTGCTCACTCTTTTGAAAAATGGCCGAAATCCCTCATACTTCACGACGAAGTGCTGAGTTCAATCTAAAACGGTCGCTACATTTCCAAAAAGTACTGAGGGGCTGTCACACCCCCAAATTAACATTGATATCTATACACAACCTAGATATAGAATTTTACATATATTTTTTTTTGAGTTTGTTAAC
>NW_019228537.1:0-3879 GCF_002742605.1 Olea europaea var. sylvestris | reverse complement strand
TCGACCTCTCGAAACATTGCACCTCCCAATTGGCAATTTGGACAGACCTTCACTGGCAAGAATTTCAGGGTTTAAAATAATTGTGCTGGAAAATTGTTTCCTTTTAACCAATTAACTTACTTTCCAAGATTTTTCCCGCCGCATGGGTAAGTAGTGGGGGAAATAGAATAGGAAATTAGTATAGGATTAGAAAATGTGTGTTTGTGTGTTTCTTTAGCCACTTTGGGATGGTTTTAGTTTTTCACTTTTACTTTTGTGTTTTTACTTTTTTAGTAGTGCTGGTAAAAAAGCCAAGAAAGCCAGTGAGATTGAAGAAAAGTTTGTAAAGGGCTCGGCTGCACGAAAAGGGAAAGCATGTAGCCCGCAGCCCTAATTGTACTGTTTGGAATTATTACTACTTATAATTGTTATCTATGGATTATGTTTGTGTTGGAATCTACAGTTCCATATATGCAATGAAATGTAATTTTGGAAGTAATGAAAGTGCTCAAACATGTGAAAAATAAAACGAGAAGAAAAACGATAAAGACCAAAAATTGACTTGATCTTGCCTTCATATTTATAATCAAGAAGATATGGTTATTTCCTTGTTCTTCATCGACTTTTTACTACAATTTGTGTTGCCATTTTGAAATTTAAAAGAATTTTGACCCTAACATGGTACAGATTAGCCAATTGATGGACAAGATTATTTAGTCCCTCTTTCATACAGATTAAAATTTGATGGAATATATGATTGAAAAGTTATAAGTTATATGAAACGTGTGATTGAAATTAGCGGTATCAAATAGAGACTTGGTATATTTCAAAAACAGCTATAGTAGGAGGACAAGTAAAATTATTTTGTTTAAATATAAATAAGAGAATAATGAACCATTTATTGGTAACTACATTTGCCGGTTGGTGGGGGATCATTTCTTCATTGTAATGCTTAATAGTACAAGATTAAGAAACAAAGTAAAAAATGTGCATGACATGTCTTAAATTTCATAAATTATGTGCTTATTGTAGTATGATGCTGCCTAAATATTTTTGTCAAGTAAATTGCGACCTTATGTTTGGCCGGTCGGACACAATAGTAAGGTTGCAATTTTTGTTATTGTTTTTCTTTATCTAGTATTTACTGATATTCAGTGTGAGAATCTTTGGTAGGGCGATCATACGGTACGCCACTTCGGCGGGTGGTCCACCACACACCCTCGAGGTGGCGCCTCAGCATTGGACAGGCACCATCCATGTGGTGCGCCTGCCCCACTGAAGATTCAGTCGTGTTTGATATATCAAGTATGAAATTATAATTTGGTTAAAACAATAAATTCAATATTCGAAAAAAGAATATATGCATGATTGTGCACCGCTATACGAAAACTCAGACACAAACGGCTTTTTGAACCCAATCAAGGTATCTTCATTTAAGAAGAATTCAAATTTCAACTATTTCTGTTTATCAAGAGTTATGGCTTGTAAACTTTCAAATTTGTTAGGCTTTTCACTCATTAGATATGATGATCTCAAAATTTACACATTGTGGATATTAATAGATTCCTTGCTACGTTCATGTCCGTCAAGTTACTATGGAGTTTGCAAAAAACTAGAAAATTGAGTTAAATCATCGATTCTTTGACAATTTACAAAATAAATGCCTAATTTCAACCCTAAGATCTCATGTCTGTCAAGCTGATGCATTTCTAGTAGATTTTAGCTTTAATATTTGGGAAAAAGAGAAAATTTAAGAATATTTGCAAAAATAATTATATTATATCAGTGTTAGAATCTTGCATATACTACTGAACAACACCTGGAAAGAATACCAAATAAGAGAGATCGGGGTGGGTAGCTAAATTCAACAAATTAATAATAATAAAGTGAAAAAAAAAATTGTTCGTGTGAAACCCGCAAACGTACGAGATCGTTGTACAAGTAATAAAATTTGTGAGTTAAGAGTATCGTTCCCACGAGAAATAAAGTCTAATATTTAGTTAAATAGCTTTTACTAGATTCGAAGTAATATAAAATCAAAAAAGTTGCGATTTGTATGTTTTCTATGCTAATCTTAAATTAAGAAAGCAAATAAAATATTTATTTAATATGTGAATATTTGTATTGGAATCGTGAATCCCCCTATTGCCATTTAATTCAACACTTAATTTATTAAATTCATGCATCAAGACAATCGATAAGCCACTTTTATTCAATATTCTTTCCCAAGATATATTAAACCTATGTTTAACACGACCCGATCCTATTCCTAGTCCGAATTCATATGAAAAACATGCATTGATTTACAGGATCTATCACACATGATTACACATGTCATAGATATTATTCTTAACGCTTATTGTCCATGTGTTGATTTTACCACGTTCTAAACTTATTGTGAGTATTCCTACACTACAACAAGCAACTTATTATTTAATTGGTGATCAACCAATTAAATAGTTCAATGGGAATGCAAAACCAATCAAGAAAAAATCATGAAATACTAAATTAATTGTCTTGAATTAAAATAAACAAACGATAGGGTTCATCATTTATCCAATAAAATGAAAAACTAGCCTAATATATTAATATATAAATTACAAGAAGAATAATAGAAAAATATCACCCGAATCATGAAAGAATACAAAAGATGTTGATTTTCATGTCCAAGGTTGAATTCTTCAAAACTTGATATAATTGAACTTCAATTCCTTGGTATGGCTTGATTTTCTCTCTCAAAATATAGCAATTGACCCCTTGTTCTTGATGAATTTGATGGAACTATTGTGTATGAAGAGGCAGGAGAGAGACCCTTTTATTGTTACTCATATCTTGTATTTATCTGATGAAATTAGGTCAAAATTCAAGTCTAAATTGTCTTCCAAAAGAGTTTGAATCAAATAAGGAAAGTTGCCTTCGTGCGCACGTAATTTTGTCTTTGCACAGCTTTCAGTATTTTGATCATAATATTTTCTTTTAGTGTTCGATTTAGGTGATTCAAAGTGCATTGGAAAGATAGTTAAAAGAGCTACAATTCTTCTAGAAATACAAATTTTCCAATTCAAACGTTCTCCATACGAAAAATGGGTCTCAAGTTGGCCAAAAATCTTGAAGATATCTTATATGATTTGAAATCGATTTATGATAATATTCTAACCATATACCTTTCATTTTTTACTCCAATTTGCATTCAATTGACTCCTATCAATCTTCAAAGTATTTTTTGTGGTCCAAATCAAGCATTAAATATTTACACTTTGGTCCTATACTTTGGATTTGTTTCATTTAGCCATTTTTCGTTTTTTTTTTCCAATTCTTCTTGGAAACTTGAACATTTCCTAATAAGAGCAATAAATAACAAATCAGGTACTAATCCGTTCAAAAAATAACAAAATATTATCTTTTAGGATCCCAAATAAGTGTAGAAACTACACTTATCAAACCCCCAAACTTGAATCTTTGTTTGTCCTCAAACAAAACTAAAATCCAGCAAAAACACAAACACACAGTGCTAATTACCTAATTGGTGGCCAGTTAATCAAGCAATGTAAAAGGATTCATCTAGCTAACCCGACTTTTTTCTCAGGATTGAAATCATAAAATCAAATCTATGCACAACTTCAAAATCACAATACAGAAATTAAAATCTACTTTTCCAAATGTAAAATTGACGTGTGTGTGTGGAGAATTAAGCATAATATCATGAATTCACAAGTAATTTCAATTCTCAACCCTCAATGGTCTAATATGTCCTTTCATTACTCGCAAGACTCACATACCCCAAACTTATTCTTTTTGTTATTTTCAAGTGTGTGACCAAAGGTTGAATTTTTATACTAGCATCACCTCTCTAGTTTAGGTAAATCTCACTCATTGCAAGTCGATATATCAATAAATAAA
>NW_019228536.1:1791-3880 GCF_002742605.1 Olea europaea var. sylvestris | reverse complement strand
GGTTCATAGAGCATTCCCAATCAAATTTGACTAAAATTTCACCTTGATTTTGTTCATTGGTGTGTTTCTAATCAAATTTGACTTAAATTTCATTTGAGTATGGTTCATTGACGCGTTTCCAATCAAATTTGACAAAAATTTTGTTTGTATTTTGTTCATTGGCGCGCTTCAAATCAAATATGACTACAATTTCATCTGAGCTATGAAAAATGACGCGCTTTAAATCAAATTTGAGTAAAATTGCATCTAAATTTTGTTCATTGGTGCGCTTCCAATCAAATTTGACTATAATTTCACATGGATTTAGTTCATTGGTGCGTTTCCAATCAAATTTAACTAAAATTTCACCTGAGTTTTTTTCATTAGCGTGTTTCCAATCAAATTTGGCTAAAATTTCACCTGAATTTGGTTCATTGTCGGGTTTCAAATCAAATCTGACTAAAATTTCACCTGCGTTTTGTTCATCTCCGGGTTTCCAATCAAAGTTAACTAAAATTTCTCATGGGTTTAGTTTATTTGCACATTTCCAATAAAATTTCACTCAAATTTAGATTATATTTTGTTCTTTAGCGGGTTTCCAGTCAAATTTGACTAAAATTCCGACTAGGTTTAGTTCATTAGCGCATTTTCAATCAAATATGATTAAAATTTCATCTGCGTTTCTTTCATATACGGGTTTCCAATCAAATTTGACTAAAAATTTACCTAGGTTTAGCTCATTGTGCATTTCGAATCAAATTTAACTAAAATTTCACCTAAGTTTTGTTCATTGATGTAATACCCCGAACTTCACGTTCTACATTTGGCCAATATGATTCATGCATTTCATTCTAATTACATTGTCATTTGTATCAATTTCCTGATTGCCTTCTCTTAAAATGATGCATTTGATCATCAAGGCTTTAAAATCTTTACATGATGATAACCTTCGACTCTTCGATCTATGTGGTGAATTTTATATTGAGCTATGATAGAAAGTTAGATTAACTAAATGTTGGAGATTGGCTTGGTAAGTAATGTAATATTAGAAAGGCCGAAAATTTGTATCAACGAAGGTTTAAGCTTTCCATTCGGCTAATCGAGGTCACCTTAAACCCTAGATAGGTAATTTACATATTTGGGACATGAGAGTTGAAGTGACATTATCACAACGTAATAATATATGTCTTATATGACATTATAAATATTGAGGTGCGAATTGTTGAAATCGGTTGAGAATCGGGTAAGAAATTAAATGAACGGTTGAGGAATTAGTTCTATGAAATACTTTGGGATCTTAGGACAAGCGAAATGGATTGTAAACATGTCAAAATAAGCTGAGGATACTTGGTTTGTGCCTGCAAAGATAGATATAAAATCAGATTTTACTACAAGTGACCACCTCATGCTTGAACACCTCACGCTTGGGATGTTTGTCATTTTAGCACTCAATTCCTTCAACCTTAAGCCTCCAACACGTCCTATAAGTCCTTGGACCTTTACACAAGATATTTATAACTCTTTTAAGTCACATATGGCTCCATGTGGTGCAAGGGAGAAGTCAAATTTGGCTGCAAGAAGCCACCTCCTACTTGGATAGCTCATGCTAGGGGATTTTCACTTTAATATATAATTGCTTCAACCCTAAGGCATAAATTTCGTGTCTAATCCCCAAGGACTTAATATAGGATGAATATATATCTTAAATATCATAAATGGACACAAAAATAATGGTAGAAAAGTCAAGTATTGCAGCCAAGATGACAGCTCCAGCTTAGTGACTCACCTTGATTGCTTGAGGTGGCTGCAGCCCATGATATTCTTAATCCTTAAGTAATATGCACGACTTCAACTATTTAAAGACCACTCATTTACCTCATAGATAATATATTAACTCCCTTAACTCGTCCCTAAGTGATTCCAAGTAAAAAGAGGGTGAAACAGCCAAAGAGAATTAGAAACAAAAAGCTGGAATTTCTGAACAGCTTTGTTACTCCACAGTTTTGAGGTTTGTTTCTATTATTTCTTAAGGGGTTTATGATTTCTTGAACATCTGAAGTTGTTTGTAATTAAGTTGGAGTGTTGTTAATGATGTTATGATGCCTAAATA
>NW_019228536.1:1040-1381 GCF_002742605.1 Olea europaea var. sylvestris | reverse complement strand
ATGAAAAAGAATTTGAAAAATGAGTGGACGGTGATGGAAACCTAGAAAACAGATTCTGTCCATCTGGGTATTTAATGTGATTTCAACATTTAGATGTCCCCTAATGAACTCTTGGGCCTAGAAAATATATCCTAAGGAATACTAGGTTGTTGAAAACAATTGGATGACGTTGACGTTCATAATTGGACTCGAGAGACAGCGAGACTTATGGGATTAGTTTGTAATGCCATCGGTAATTTGAAATAATGATTTTGTCTAAATTGTTTTGGCATGAATGGACGTATTTTGGGATTGTGTGTGTTAAGATTATTAAATGGAGGATTGTATTTAATATTAGATGA
>NW_019228536.1:0-726 GCF_002742605.1 Olea europaea var. sylvestris | reverse complement strand
CTGCATGCGAAACATGATTTCAAAGTGAGTTTTCTTTATAAATGTTTTATTGACGACTACTAGGGCACCGAAGCATGTGAGGCATGCTTATGTGATATGTTTGGCATTGCGGGTGTTACTTCCTGGGTGATTGCAAAGGTAGATAGGGGATGGGCCTTTGGTGATCACGGGAGGGCGGACCACTCGACTATGCCCTTGTTATGATTATTGGCGCTGCCAGGTGGGAGACTTCTTGGGTGATCATAGGGGTAGTCAGGGGATGGGCCTCTAGTGGTCACGAGAGGATGGTCCACTTGTCGGTGTCGATTCCATACTGGTCATTTGATTATTGATATTGATATTATGCAGAGCTCTATCCAGTGCATAGTAGGTGGGTCAAGGGCCCAATGAAATGAAAGATTTCAAGTGAAATGATTTCTAGTCGACTTTGACGAATATTGAAATATGATATTTTTATCGTGATATTTAAAGTAAATGGCATGGTGTCATATGTTGTTATTACTCATGTTCAGGACATGCATGATTTTGCTTACTAAGCATTGGCTTATGTAGTTCTTGCATTGTAGGTGAATATGGAACTACATAGAGAGCATGGCTAGCTGTGGAGCTCCTGCAGGATTCCAGAGTTCGATGTACATGGATGCGACCTGTAGGGTTATTTTGTAGGCTGCCATCTGTTGGGTTATATTTTGGAATCCTATATAGTGTACTTTTGAAATGGCTTGT
>NW_019228535.1:0-3880 GCF_002742605.1 Olea europaea var. sylvestris | reverse complement strand
TTTGTTTCCAATAAACCTGCCAAATTTCAGCCCATTCCGACACCGTCACGAAAAATGACGAAATTGCCCCTGGTGCGATTTTTATTTCTGATCAATCTGTCAAATTTCGGCCTATTCCGCCACCGTCGCGAAAAATGACGAAATTGCCCCCTGCGCGATTTTTGTTTCCGATTAACCTGTCAAATTTTAACCCATTCCGACACCATCGCTGAAAATGACGAAATTACCCTCGGCGCAATTTTTGTTTCCAATCAACCTGCCAAATTTCAGCCCATTCCGACACCGTCGCGAAAAATGACGACATCGCCCCCGGCGCGATTTTTGTTTCTGAGCAATCAGTCAAATTTGAGCCCATTCCGACACCATCGCGAAAAATGACGAAATTGCCCACAGCGCGGTTTTTGTTTCAGATCAAACCTTCCGAATGTAAGCCCATTCCGACACCATCGCGAAAAATGACGACATCGCCCCCGGCGCGATTTTTGTTTCCAATAAACCAGCCAAATTTCAGCCCATTTCGACGCCGTCGCGAAAAATGACGAAATTGCCCCTAGCACGATTTTTGTTTCAAATCAACCCGTCAAATTTCAGTCGATTCCGACCCCGTCGCGAAAAATGACGAAATTGCCCCGGCGGGATTTTTGTTTCCGATCAACCTGCCAAATTTAAGCCTATTACGACACCGTCGCGAAAAAAGACGAAATTGCCCCAGAAGCGATTTTTGCTTCCAATCAACCTGCCAAATTTCGGCCCATTTCGACACCGTCGTGAAAAATGACGAAATTGCCCCTGGCGCGATTTTTGTTTCCAATCAACCTGCCAAATTTCAGCCCATAACGACACAGTTGCGAAAAATGACGAAATTGCCGCTGGCGCGGTTTTTGTTTCCGATCAACCTGTCAAATGTTAGACCATTCCGACACCGTCGCTAAAAATGATGAAATTGCCCCCGCCAGGATTTTTGTTTCCAGCCAATCTGCAAAATTCCAGCCAATTTCGACACCGTCGCGAGAAATGACGAAATTGCCCCGCCGAGATTTTTGTTTCCAGTCGACCTGCCAATTTTCAGCCCATTCCGAAACCGTCGCGAAAAAATGACGAAATTGCCCCTGGTGCGATTTTTGTTTCTGATCAACCTGTCAAATTTCGGCCCATTCCGACACCGTCGTGAAAAATGACGAAATTGCCCCCGACGCGATATTTGTTTTCGATTAACCGGTCAAATTTTAGCCCATTCCGACACCATCGCTGAAAATGACGAAATTACCCTCGGCGCAATTTTTGTTTCCAATCAACCTGCCAAATTTCAGCCCATTTCGACACCGTCGCGAAAAATGACGAAATTGCCCCCAGCGCGGTTTTTGTTTCCGATCAAACCTTCCAAATTTAAGCCCATTCCGACACCGTCGCGAAAAATGACGACATTGCCCCCGGCGCGATTTTTGTTTCCAATAAACCTTCCAAATTTCAGCCCATTCCGACACCGTCACGAAAAATGACGAAATTGCCCCTGGTGCGATTTTTATTTCTGATCAACCTGTCAAATTTCGGCCTATTCCGCCACCGTCGCGAAAAATGACGAAATTGCCCCCGGCGCGATTTTTGTTTCCGATTAACCTGTCAAATTTTAGCCCATTCCGACACCATCGCTGAAAATGACGAAATTACCCTCGGCGCAATTTTTGTTTCCAATCAACCTGCCAAATTTCAGCCCATTTCGACACCGTCGCGAAAAATGACGAAATTGCCCCCGGCGCGATTTTTGTTTCCAATAAACCAGCAAAATTTCAGCCCATTTCGACACCGTCGCGAAAAATGACGAAATTGCCCACAGCGCGGTTTTTGTTTCAGATCAAACCTTCCGAATGTAAGCCCATTCCGACACCATCGCGAAAAATGACGACATTGCCCCCGGCGCGATTTTTGTTTCCAATAAACCAGCAAAATTTCAGCCCATTTCGACACCGTCGCGAAAAACTGCGAAATTGACCCTGGCACGATTTTTGTTTCAAATCAACCTTTCAAATTTCAGACGGTTCCGACACCATCGTGAAAAATGACGAAATTACCCCGGCGCGATTTTTGTTTTCGATCAACCAGCCAAATTTAGGCTCATTCCGACACCGTCGCGAAAAATGAAGACATTGCCCCCGGCGCGATTTTTGTTTCCGATCAACCTATCAAATTTTAGCCCATTCCGATACCGTCGAGAAAAATGACGGAATTGCCCTGGTGCGATTTTTGTTTCAAACCAACCTACCAAATTTCATCCAATTTCGACACTGTCGCGAAAAATGACGAAATTGCACCTGGCCCGGAATTTATTTCTGAATAACCTGTTAAATTTAAGCCCATCCGACACTGTCGCGAAAAATGACGAAATTGCCCCCGACGCGATTTTTGTTTCCAATCAACCTGCCAAATTTCGCCCCATTTCGACACCGTCGCGAAAAATGACGAAATTGCCCCTGACGCAATTTTTGTTTCCAGTCAACCTGCCAAATATCAGCCCATTCCGACATCGTCGCGAAAAATGACGAAATTGCCCCTGGTGCGATTTTTGTTTCCAATTAACCTGTCAAATTTTAGCCCATTCCGACACCATCGTTGAAAATGACGAAATTACCCTCGGCGCAATTTTTGTTTCCAATCAACCTGCCAAATTTCAGCCCATCTCGACACCGTCGCGAAAAATGACGAAATTGCCCCCAGAGCGATTTTCGTTTCCGATCAACCTGCCAAATTTAAGCCCATTCCGACACCGTCGTGAAAAATGACGACATTACCCCCGACGCGATTTTTGTTTCAAGTAAACCTTCCAAAATTCAGCCCATTTCGACACCGTCGTGAAAAATGACGAAATTGCCCCTGGCGCGATTTTTGTTTCAAATCAACCTGTCAAATTTCAGACGGTTTCGACACCGTCGAGAAAAATGATGAAATTACCCCTGACGCGATTTTTGTTTTCGATCAACCTGCCAAATTTAAGCTCATTCCGACACCGTCGCGAAAAATGACGACACTGCCCCCGGCGCGATTTTTGTTTCCGATTAACCTATCAAATTTTAGCCCATTCCGATACCGTCGCGAAAAATGACGGAATTGCCCCGACGCGATTTTTGTTTCCAATCAACCTGCCAAATTTCAGCCAATTTCGACACTGTCTCGAAAAATGACGAAATTGCCCCTGGCCCGGAATTTATTTCTGAATAACCTGTCAAATTTTAGCCCATTCCGACACCGTCGCAAAAATTGACGGAATTGACCTCGGCGCAATTTTTGTTTCCATTCAACCTGCCAAATTTCAGCCCATTTCGACACCGTTGCGAAAAATGACGAAATTGCCCCGGGTGCGATTTTTGTTTCTGATCAACCTGTCAAATTTCGGCCCATTCCAACACCGTCGCGAAAAATTACAAAATTGCCCCCGGCGCTATTTTTGTTTCCGATTAACTTGTCAAATTTTAGCCCATTCGAACACCATCGCTGAAAATGACGAAATTACCCTCGGCGCAATTTTTGTTTCCAATCAACCTGCCAAATTTCAGCCCATTTCGACACCGTCGCGAAAAATGACGAAATTGCCCACAGCGCGGTTTTTGTTTCAGATCAAACCTTCCGAATGTAAGCCCATTCCGACACCATCGCAAAAAATGACGACATTGCCCCCGGCGCGATTTTTGTTTCCAATAAACCAGCCAAATTTCAGCCCATTTCGACATCGTCGCGAAAAATGACGAAATTGCCCCTAGCGCGATTTTTGTTTCAAATCAACTTGTCAAATTTCAGCCGGTTCGGACACCGTCGCGAAAAATGACGAAATTGCCCCCGGCGCGGTTTTTGTTTTCGATCAACCAGCTAAATTTAAGCCCATTCCGAC
>NW_019228534.1:0-3880 GCF_002742605.1 Olea europaea var. sylvestris | reverse complement strand
TGCAAAAGTTGCGTACAATTCTTCGAACGTCGACTATCCGAGCATTCCAAATTTTAAATTGCTCACTCTTTCTAAAAATGGCCAAAATCCCTCGTACATCAAGAGGAAGTAATGAGTTCAATCCAAAACGGTCGCTACATTTCCAAAAAGTACTTATGGGCCCAAAACGGACACCGTGTGCAAAAGTTACCCTCAATTCTTCGTACGCCGACTCTCCAAGCGTTCCAAATATGCAGGTGCTCATTCTTTCTAAAAATTTCCGAAATCCCTCGCACGTCACGATGAAGTCGTGAGTTCAATCCAAAACGGTCGCTACATTTCTGAAAAGTACTTATGGGCCCAAAACGGACACCGTGTGCAAAAGTTACGCTCAATTCTTCGTACGCAGACTCTCCAAGCGTTCCAAATATGCAGGTGCTCATTCTTTCTAAAAATTTCCGAAATCCCTCGCACGTCACGATGAAGTCGTGAGTTCAATCCAAAACGGTCGCTACATTTCTGAAAAGTACTTATGGGCCCAAAACAGACACTGTGTGCAAAAGTTACGCTCAATTCTTCATCCGCCGACTCTCCAAGCGTTCTAAATGTGCAAGTGCTCATTCTTTCAAAAAATGGCCAAAATCTCTCGTACGTCATGATGAAGTTGTGAGTTCAGTCCATAACGGTCACTACATTTTCAAAAAGTACTTATGGGCCCAAAACGGACGCCGTGTACAAAAGTTACGCTCAATTCTTCGTCCACCGACTCTCCAAGCGTTCTAAATACGCAAGTGCTCAATATTTCAAAAAATTGCCAAAATCCTTCGTACGTCACGACGAAGTGGTGAGTTCAATCCAAAACGGTCGCTACATTTCAAAAAAGTACTTATGGGTCCAAAACGGACACCGTGTGCAAAAGTTACACTCAATTCTTCGTCCATCGACTCTCTAAGCGTTCTAAATATGCTGGTGCTCATTCTTTCGAAAAATGGCCAAAATCCCTCGTACGTCACGACGAAGATGTGAGTTCAAACCAAAACGGTTGCTACATTTCCAAAAACTACTTATGGGCCCAAAACGGACGCCGTGTACAAAAGTTACGCTCAATTCTTCGTCCACCGACTCTCCAAGCGTTCTAAATTCGCAAGTGCTCAATATTTCAAAAAATTGCCAAAATCCTTCGTACGTCACGACGAAGTGGTGAGTTCAATCCAAAACGGTCGCTACATTTCCAGAAAGTACTTATGGGCCCAAAACGGACACCGTGTGCAAAAGTTAAGCTGAATTCTTCGTCCGTCGACTCTCCAAGCGTTCTAAATATGCAAGTGTTCATTCTTTCGAAAAATGGCCAAAATCCCTCGTACGTCACGACGAAGATGTGAGTTCAAACCAAAACGGGTGCTACATTTCCAAAAACTACTTATGGGCCCAAAACGGACACTGTGTGCAAGAGTTACGCTCAATTCTTCATCCGTCGACTCTCCAAGCGTTCTAAATATGCAAGTGTTCATTCTTTCGAAAAATGGCCAAAATCCCTCGTACGTCACGACGAAGATGTGAGTTCAAACCAAAACGGTTGCTACATGTCCAAAAAGTACTTATGGGCCTAAAACGGACACCGTGTGCAAAAGTTACGCTCAATTCTTCGTACGCCGACTCTCCAAGCGTTCTAAATTCGCAAGTGCTCAATATTTCAAAAAATTGCCAAAATCCTTCGTACGTCGCGACGAAGTGGTGAGTTCAATCCAAAACGGTCGCTGCATTTCCAAAAAGTACTTATGGGCCCAAAACGGACGCCGTGTGCAAAAGTTAAGCTGAATTCTTCGTCCGTCGACTCTCCAAGCGTTCCAAATATGGAAATGCTCATTCTTTCTAAAAGTGGCTGAAATCCCTCGTACGCCACGATGAAGTTGGGAGTTCAATCCAAAACAGTCGATATATTTCTGAAAATTACTTATGGGCCCAAAACGGACGCCGTTTTCAAAAGTTACGCTCGATTCTTCGAACGCGGACAATCCAAGCGCTCCAAATATGCAAGTTCACATTCTTTCGAAATATGGCCGAAATCCCTCTTACGTCACGATGAAGTGCTGAGTTCAATCCAAAACGGTCGTTACATTTCCAAAAAGTACTTATGGGCCCAAAGCGGACACCTCGTGCAAAAGTTACGCTCAACACTTTGTACGCCGACTCTCCAAGCGTTCCAAGTATGTAAGTGTTCATTCTTTCAAAAAATGGCCAAAATCTCTCATATACCACGATGAAGTCATGACTTCAATCCGAAACGGTCGCTACATTTCCTAAAAGTACTTATGGGCCCAAAATGGACACCGTTTGCAAAAGTTACGTACAATTCTTCGAACGCCGACTTTCCAAGCGTTCTAAATATGCAAGTGCTTAATCTTTCAAAAAATGGCAGAAATCCCTCGTACGTCACGACGAAGTGGTGAGCTCAATCCAAAATGGTCGCTACATTTACAAAAAGTACTTATGGGCCCAAAACGGACACCGTGCACAAAAGTTACGCTCAATTTTTCGTCCGTCGACTCTCCAAGCGTTCTAAATATGCAAGTGCTCGTTCTTTCGAAAAATGGCCAAAATCCCTCTTAGGTCATGACGAAGTGGTGAATACAATCCAAAACGGTCGCTACATTTCCAAAAAGTACTAATGGGCCCAAAACGGACGCCGTGTGCAAAAGTTACGTTGAATTCTTCGTCCATCGACTCTCGAACCGTTCTAAATATGCAAGTGCTCATTCTTTCGAAAAATGACCAAAATCCCTCGTACGTCACGACGTTGTTGTGAGTTCAAACCAAAACGGTCGCTATATTTTCAAAAGTACTTATGGGCCCAAAACGGACACCGTGTGCAAAAGTTACGCTCAATTCTTCGTCCGCCGACTTTCCAAGCATTCTAAATATGCAAGTGCTTAATCTTTCAAAAAATGGCCAAAATCCATCATACGTCACGACGAAGTGGTGAGTTCAATCCAAAATGGTCGCTACATTTCCAAAAAGTACTTATGGGCCCAAAACGGACACCGTGCGCAAAAGTTACGCTCAATTTTTCGTCCGCCGACTCTCCAAGCGTTCTAAATATGCAAGTGCTCATTCTTTCAAAAAATGGCCAAAATCCCTCGTACGTCACGACGTTGTTGTGAGTTCAAACAAAAACGGTCGCTACATTTTTCAAAAAGTACTTGTGGGCCAAAACCGGACACCGTGTGCAAAAGTTACGCTCAATTCTTCATTCTCCGACTCTCCAAGCGTTCCAAATATGCAAGTGCTCATTCTTTCGAAAAATGACCAAAATCCCTCGTACGTCACGACGAAGTGGTGATTTCAATCCAAAATGGTCACTAAATTTCCAAAAAGTACTTATGGGACCAAAACGGACACCGTGTGCAAAAGTTACGCTCAATTATTCATTCTCCGACTCTCCAAGCGTTCTAAATATGCAAGTGCTCATTCTTTCAAAAAATGGCCAAAATTCCTCGTACGTCACGATGAAGTGGTGAGTTAAATCCAAAACGGTCGCTACATTTCCAAAAAGTACTTATGGGCCCAAAACGGACATCGTGCACAAAAGTTACGCTCAATTCTTCGTCCGCCGACTCTCCAAGCGTTCTAAATACACAAGTGCTCATTCTTTTGAAAAACGGCCAAAATCTCTCGTACGTCATGACGAAGTTGTGAGTTCAA
Source organism: Olea europaea var. sylvestris (assembly GCF_002742605.1). Classification (NCBI taxonomy): domain Eukaryota; kingdom Viridiplantae; phylum Streptophyta; class Magnoliopsida; order Lamiales; family Oleaceae; genus Olea; species Olea europaea. The sequence continues at coordinate 199 of NW_019228534.1, read as the reverse complement.
ACCAAAACGGTCGCTACATTTACAAAAAGTACTTATGGGCCCAAAACGGACACCGTGTGCAAAAGTTACGCTGAATTCTTCGTCTGTCGATCTCCAAGCATTCTAAATATGCAAACGCTCATTCTTTCAAAAAATGGCCAAAATCCCTCGTACGTCACGATGAAGTTGTGAGTTAAAACTGAAACGGTCGCTACATTTT
>NW_019228533.1:0-3881 GCF_002742605.1 Olea europaea var. sylvestris | reverse complement strand
GTGTGGAATGGGCTAAAATTTGACAGGTTGATCGGAAACAAAAACTACCCCAGGGGCAATTTAGTCATTTTTCGCGATGGAGTTGGAATGGGCTAGAATTTGACAGGTTGAGCGGAAACGAAAAACGCGCCAGGGGCAATTTCGTCATTTTTCGCGACGGTGTCGAAATGGGCGAAAATTTTACAGGTTGACTGGAAACAATAACCGCGCCGAGGGCAATTTCGTCATTTTTCGCGACTGTGTCGGAGTGGGCTAAAATTTGACAGGTTGATCGGAAACAAAAACTGCCCCAGGGGCAATTTAGTCATTTTTCGCGACGGAGTCGGAATTGGCTTGAATTTGACTGGTTGATCAGAAACAAAAAACGCGCCAGGGGCAATTTCGACATTTTTCGCGACGGTGTCGAAATGGGCAAAAATTTTGCAGGTTGACTGGAAAAAAAAACCGCGCCGAGGGCAATTTCGTCATTTTTCGCGACGGTGTCGGAATGGGCTGAAATTCGGCTGGTTGACTGGAAGAAAAAATCGCGCCGGGGGCAATTTCGACATTTTTCGCGACGATGTCGGAATGGGCTAAAATTTGATTGGTAGATCGGAAACAAAAACCTGCCCCAGGGGCAATTTAGTCATTTTTCGGGACGGAGTCGGAATGGGCTAAAATTTGACAGTTTGATCTGAAACGAAAATCGCGCCAGGGGCAATTTCGTCATTTTTCGCGACGGTGTCGGAATGGACTCAAACTTGACAGGTTGATCGTAAAACATCTGGCCAGGGGCAATTTAGTCATTTTTTGCGACGGAGTCGGAATGGGCTAGAATTTGACAGGTTGATCGGAAACAAAAAACGCGCCAGGGGCAATTTCGTCATTTTCGGCGATGCTATCGGAATGGGCTGAAATTTGACAGGTTGATCGAAAACAAAAATCGCGCCGGGGCAATTTCGTAATTTTTCGCGACTGCGTCGGAATGGGCTAAAATTTGGCAGGTTGATCTGAAACAAAAACTGCCCCAGGGGCAATTTGGTCATTTTTTGCGACGGAGTCGGAATGGGCTAGAATTTTACATGTTGATCGGAAACAAAAAAGGCACAAGGGGTAATTTCGTCATTTTTCGCGACGGTGTCGTAATGGGCTAAAATTTGAGAGGTTGATCGGAAATAAAAATCGCGCAGGGGTAATTTCGTCATTTTTCGCGACGGTGTCGGAATGGGCTAAAGTTTGACAGGTTGATCGGAAACAAAAACTGCGCCCGGGGCAATTTCGTCATTTTTGGCTATGGTGTCGGAACGGGCTGAAATTTGACTTGTTGATCGGAAACAAAAACTGCCCCACGGGCAATTTAGTCATTTTTCGCGACGGTGTCGGAATGGGCTAAAATTTGACAGGTTGATCGGAAACAAAAACCGCGCCAGGGGCAATTTCGTCATTTTTCGCGACGGTGTCGGAATGGGCTTAAATTTGAGAGGTTGATCGGAAACAAAAATCACGCCGAGGCAATTTCGTCATTTTTCGCGACGGTGTCGGAATGGGCTTAAATTTGAGAGGTTGATCGGAAACAAAAATCACGCCGAGGCAATTTCGTCATTTTTCGCGACGGTGTCGGAATGGGCTAAAATTTGACAGGTTGATCGGAAACAAAAACTGCGCCAGGGGCAATTTGGTCAATTTTTTCGATGGTGTCGGAATGGGATGAAATTTGACAGGTTGATCGGAAACAAAAATCGCGCAGGGGCAATTTCGTCATTTTTCGCGACTGTGTGGAATGGGCTAAAATTTGACAGGTTGATCGGAAACAAAAACTGCACCAGGGACAATTTAGTCATTTTTCGCGACGGAGTCGGAATGGGCTAGAATTTGACAGGTTGATCGGAAACAAAAAACGCGCCAGGGGCAATTTCGTCATTTTTCGCGACGGTGTCGGAATGGGCTAAAATTTGACAGGTTGATCGGAAACAAAAACCGCGCCAGGGGCAATTTCGTCATTTTTGGCGATGGTGTCGGAATGGGCTGAAATTTGACAGGTTGATCGGAAACAAAAACTGCGCCCGAGGCAATTTCGTCATTTTTGGCGATGGTGTCGGAACGGGCTGAAATTTGACTTGTTGATCGGAAACAAAAATCGCGCAGGGGCAATTTCGTCATTTTTCACGACGGTGTCGGAATGGGCTAAAATTTGACAGGTTGATCGGAAACAAAAACCGCGCCATGGGCAATTTCGTCATTTTTCGTGACGGTGTCGGAATGGGCTAGAATTTGACAGGTTGATCGGAAACAAAAACTGCGCCAGGGGCATTTTCGTCAATTTTTGCGATGGTGTCGGAATGGGCTGAAATTTGACAGGTTGATCGGAAACAAAAATCGCGCAGGGGGAATTTCGTCATTTTTCGCGACTGTGTGGAATGGGCTAAAATTTGACAGGTTGATCGGAAACAAAAACTGCCCCAGGGGCAATTTAGTCATTTTTCGCGACGGTGTCGGAATGGGCTAGAATTTGACAGGTTGATCGGAAACAAAAAACGCGGCCACGGCAATTTCGTCATTTTTCGCGACGGTGTCGAAATGGGCAAAAATTTTGCAAGTTGACTGGAAACAAAAATCGCGCGGAGGGCAATTTCGTCATTTTTCGCGACGGTGTCGGAATGGGCTGAAATTCGGCTGGTTGACTGGAAGAAAAAATCGCGCCGGGGGCAATTTCGACATTTTTCGCGACGATGTCGGAATGGGCTAAAATTTGATTGGTAGATCGGAAACAAAAACCGCCCCAGGGGCAATTTAGTCATTTTTCGGGACGGAGTCGGAATGGGCTAAAATTTGACAGGTTGATCTGAAAGAAAAACCGCGCCAGGGGGAATTTTGTCATTTTTCGCGACGGTGTCGGAATGGACTCAAACTTGACAGGTTGATCGGAAACAAACATCTGGCCAGGGGCAATTTAGTCATTTTTTGCGACGGAGTCGGAATGGGCTAGAATTTGACAGGTTGATCGGAAACAAAAAACGAGCCAGGGGCAATTTCGTCATTTTTGGCGATGCTGTCGGAATGGGCTGAAATTTGACAGGTTGATCGAAAACAAAAATCGCGCCGGGGCAATTTCGTAATTTTTCGCGACTGTGTCGGAATGGGCTAAAATTTGGCAGGTTGATCTGAAACAAAAACTGCCCCAGGGGCAATTTGGTCATTTTTTGCGACGGAGTCGGAATGGGCTAGAATTTGACATGTTGATCGGAAACAAAAAACGCGCAAGGGGTAATTTCGTCATGTTTCGCGACGGTGTCTTAATTGGCTAAAATTTGAGAGGTTGATCGGAAACAAAAATCGCGCAGGGGCAATTTCGTCATTTTTCGCGACGGTGTCGGAATGGACTGAAATTTGACAGGTTGATCGGAAACAAAAACTGCGCCCGGGGCAATTTCGTCATTTTTCACGCAGGGGTAATTTCGTCATTTTTCACGCAGGGGTAATTTCGTCATTTTTCACGCAGGGGTAATTTCGTCATTTTTCACGCAGGGGTAATTTCGTCATTTTTCACGCAGGGGTAATTTCGTCATTTTTCACGCAGGGGTAATTTCGTCATGTTTCGCGACGGTGTCGGAATGGACTGAAATTTGACAGGTTGATCGGAAACAAAAACTGCGCCCGGGGCAATTTCGTCATTTTTGGCGATGGTGCCGGAATGGGCTGAAATTTGAATTGTTGATCGGAAACAAAAATCGCGCAGGGGCAATTTCGTCATTTTTCACGACGTGTCGGAATGGGCTAAAATTTGACAGGTTGATCGGAAACAAAAACCGCGCCAAGGGAAATTTCGTCATTTTTCGCGACGGTGTCGGAATGGGCTAAAATTTGACAAGTTGATCGGAAACAAAAACTGCGCCAGGGGCAAT
>NW_019228532.1:0-3882 GCF_002742605.1 Olea europaea var. sylvestris | reverse complement strand
TTCCCATGATTCCTACTCTTACAGACCTTGGTGAATAGATTTTTGATAATCTTATTTTTAAGAACCGTTGAATAGAAAAGTCTATATCTGATTGAATTTGTCTATATGATTGTAATTGTCTTCTTGAAGTATCGTTGTTGGAATTTTTCCAATTGGACCTAGTCCTATGCTTACGATTAGACAGCAGAAGTTCCTTCTTTCTCCATACATTACTTGATATGTTAGCAGAGCCTTGTAAATAAACGAATCAATTTTGTCCAGTCCTTGTTTTGTGGTTTATAATTACTGAGACTTCATACATTGTGCTAGAAGCAAAGTTTTCAGAAATTGGATAGTTTGATATGAAAAATTGTAAACCAGTACAGAAGTCTATATATACTCGAAAAAGTACATCTCAAAGAAATCAAGATATAATTGGTGACCAACCTTGGGTTGATTGAGTTTCTTGTTGCATAACATTTTAGAACTTTATGGTCGTGCTTTTGGCTCTATAGTCCAGTGAAATTTGTACTCTAATTGAAGGAGTGCATAAACTCCAAAGCATGACAAAAAAAGTTTGGTTATCGACAAGCTTGTAAGTATATAAAACTATTTGCAATCTTCGTTTTGATTTCAGTTGAACTCTTTGACCTCGTCCCTTTACTTTATTGGTGCATTGCATATGCAGGTATAAAACATCATTCCATTTAAACGTTAGCACCACTAGTTCAGAAAAATGGAAAGAAATACTTCATTTACACTGAAATTTTGTTTTGGAGCTGGTCTTGTCATATGTAAATGTTGTAGCCAGTTTAGATGTGGGAATGATAATGCTGGACTAAATGATTGATAAGAAATGACTCCATTTTTGCTAGCCTAAAGTTGAGTGTGGCTTACGTTTGATAATGCCACAGGAGAAATGTGGATGAAATCTTTAGGTACCCACACTTGAGGAGGGAATTTCAGAATTTAAATTTATGCTCTCGATATATGTATATTAGCCTCATTCCTAAGATATTGAACAAAATAGTATAAAATTTTAAGTCGTCGTTTGGTTTGGCTAAAAATTAATTTTTTTATAGATTTTGATGGAAATCGATGAAATGTGTAGTTAAAAGTTGATAAAAAAATGTGGATATTATAAAATTTGACATTAAAAATGAATTCGGAAAAAAAGAGAGTTTTATAAAATTAGGGCCGAACAAAGGCAAGATTTCATTTTTTATATTGTTGGAGTCCAACCTCACACTCCATTAAGTAGAGAGGCTGGATTAAAAATTTCGTGCAAACACCATATTATTGAGATCAACTCGGACAAGGCCACTGTACTTAGCAAAAACATCATGATTCATAATCATTGTCATTGTAATGTCTGCATCTAAACACCAACTACTCCCAGAATGACACATAGCAGATATAATGTCAGCACCTAATTTTCAACCAATTATAAGTAAGTCATGATTACCCAATATTAGGTCATCATTACCTGATGCCATATCTATGGCCTAGGCATCATGATGATCTGAATGGTCAACTCTGACTTCCAAATAAGAAAAAAGGATTTTGTTGATGGCACACATTTCTAGCAGAAATGACACTGAACAAGCAAGTGACATGATCTTCCAGCATATAAATAAGGGCAAAAGGTCCCCTTTCAGGGCAACCTAAGAGTTTCAACAAACAACACCCTTTGAAAAGCTTTATGTAATACAAATGCTCTGTATCCTAATTCAATTTCGGCAATCACTCGACAAAATTCTATTAAGTTGATCTAAATTTATCACATCATTTTTAGATATCAACAAAATTTTATTTATGAGATTATATGTATATTTAATCACAGGTTGTACAATGTATACCAAATTGCGATGAGTAATATCGTGGATTGAAATGTTGACTTCAATTCAACATTTGAATGTATATTGTAATTAAATATGTGCATTAACATAAATTAATTTTGAAATTGACATAATCATGATGTATTTTTAGAAAACTCTGCACCCCCATACTGTTCACGAACAATACTCATTATTTTATTCTCAAATTGACTTTGAGTTAGAATGAGGGAACAAAATTGGTGTATATAGCCTAGACACCTTCAAGATCATGGGTTTCATTATTTTTCAAGAAATTGCTATTATTTAGTTTGACATTTCCAGTCAAAATCCTTTTGTGTGTGGGCAGATCCAAATTCAGATATGTATGAGCCACTGGAAAAATTGTGTCACATGATCACATGCTCAAACCGATGAACTTGGTCTTTTATGCTGGGGATTATCAGTCTATTTTATAAATATTTAATACCAATTTGAATAACAACACTATGACATTAAATAACAAATTCAATTAAATATAAATAATTATAATCAATTTAATATGACTTATGATATTCTGATTCCTAGAATGATGCTCAACACTATTTGTGCTAGATAATATTATTTATTTATTGCTCCTATTTGGTGGCGATTAGAATAAATTTTTTATCAGATTTTCATAAAATTTAATGAAATATGTGGTTGAAAAGTTGTGAATCTTATAAAATATGTGATAAGATTTAATTATTTAATTTGACTTACATTAAATATAAATTTTAATTTCCACCAAACATGGTTTAGTCCCTAAACTCATTTTCAGACAATAGATATTTTAGCAATTGTTTGAGCTCTATTATTCCAAAAATAAATAAATAAACAAATAAAAATAAAATCTCCAAACTTATTTTCTACTACACATTCTCTTAAATAAGAGTAATGCTATTTAACTCTACTAGAATTACAAACTCCAATCTAAGTGACGTTAGCTGATATGTTGAATGAAATGTTAAATTATGATTCCACCTATCATTTAATTGCACACTAACACCACCTAAATTAAGGTTGTAATGAGTGAGACTACGTAGTAGTTTTCCTCAAATAAATAAATCAAAGAAGCTTTCTACTTCGTCCCGATCTTTTTCTTTCACTTTTTTTAGCCTCGTTTGGCTCCTATATGGCAATTATAATTTTTGAAATAATATTTTTAAAACAATAGGTGATTGAAAAAGATGTAAAAAAATTTTATTTACTTATAATATATTTTATGGATGATTCTGTGATTGAAAAATAGAAAAAGAAAGAGAAAATAATTTTTTGGAATAATGGATCCATGGGCTTAGTTACACAAAAATCTTCCACCCAAATATATCCGGTAAGCTTTCTCCATTTTTGAGGAAATGGTGGGCAATGGCTGCCCCACCCGGTATGTTTTCCATAATAGCCTTTGACCAAGTAATTTGTTAAAAAAAAAAAAAAAATGTAAACAAAATGTGTAGGGTCGAAAATACCCTCATTTAGAGGAAAGAAGAGAAGAGAAAATAGAAAGAAAAAAGAAAAGAAAAAAGGGAAAAATCAGCTACCGACCCTACGACATCGCCTACGGACTGCCCGGACCTCACCAACTTCGACCAAGACCAGAGCCACCTCGGATTCGCCGGAGACCGTCATTTTCTTGAAGGTTAGACATGTTTTCTATAAATAACTACTTTGAATTTGTGAAAGTTTGAATGTTTAGGATATGAATATGGGTTAAATTCATGTTTCTATAGTTAAAATGTAAGAAAATATCGAATTTGAAGTTAAAATCTTGAAAAAAAGTGAAAAAAAGGGGCAGAGCTCGCCGGAAATGGAGTTTCCGGCGAGCCCCGCCGGGTTGGTCCGTTACGGACCAAACCTTTGGTCCGTAACGGACCATCTGACGGTCCGTTACGGACCAATCCGTAACGGACAGACGGTCCGTTACGGACCGTGGTCCGTAACGGACCATCTGGTCCGTCATTTATAAATTTTTTTTTTTGTTGTTGTTGTGTGTGTGTTAAGAAATAAAATGAAAAATAAAAGAAATAATATATTAAGAAAATTAACGAAA
>NW_019228531.1:0-3883 GCF_002742605.1 Olea europaea var. sylvestris | reverse complement strand
TTTACCTTAGTGTTTGCTGGAAATTGGCCCTACACATATCATACAAGATTTATTTGATATGGTAATAAATAAACTTAAGGAAAGTGGAATAATAAACCAACCTTTCCTTAACTTTAATTACTTATCAAATAATATCTAACATGGTAGGCAAATAAATTTGTATTACCTGCAATATGAAAAGTGAATATTATGCCAGAAAATTCAATTGAAAATTCGTACCACCCCAGTCCAATCATGTCTAACTGTCCACTTGGACAGCATCCCTTTTTTCACTTTTTTATTTTGTCATTGACATTTAAAAATCAATTTATGAGCCTATTTGGAAGTGATTTTTCCTCCAAAAAATTGATTTTTTGATCGTTATTTCACTATTCTAGCCTTCATATTTGACTTCTTCTCTCACAGGTGGACCCCACTTTTCTCCTAACGGTCAAAAAATCAATTCTCAAAATCACTCCCGAACAGGCTCTATATTAAGTAAGCGAACTAAAATAATGTGTAAATATATTTTTCCAACAATCTCACCTTTGGCTTAGCTTAATTTCAAAAACCAATTTTGAATTTTCAATGTCACCTTTGTGAGTGTGTGTTGTGTTGAGTGGTGATCAAAATATGCACATGAACTAACTACTCCCTCTTAGTTAATTTTCATCACACATCATACTCTCCCTAACTCGAGCATTCTAGCACTCATTTTTTAGTTATTGCAATTTCACCATCATGGAAAATCAAATTTACTACTATCTCCCCATCTTTTGAAATTAAAAGCAAACTATAAAAAGTTAGGGAGAAAATAGTTAGAGCAGAGATTAGATTCAAAATGATAGAACCAGCCAATTAGTGGACTTCTTGGCACATAGGAGGTTAGTCTCGTGCTGGGGTCTCAGTGTCTTTCTTGACTTCCTCAACTGGGTCAGATCGGACTTTCTCTTCAGTAGGAACATTAAAAACAGCAGCAGTTGCTTTAGCCTAACATGATAAGATGTCCGAAGTGGAATTGGCTGGTTCTATAGATAACTAATCTCTCCCTTATGTACACCTGACATCTATAATAATATGCAAAAATAGCTTGACACTACAAAAATTCTAGATCAAATGCTATGTGTAATTTCTTAATTTTTAACACCAAATAAGGTTGAACTGACCCCTCGTATGCAACTTAAATTTTGTTTCTAAATATTTTTGCTTGATTTTTCCTTTTTGCAATGATACTAAAGTTTATTGTCAAGTTTAGACCATTGATAAAAAAATTTACGAAAAAGCAGCCTACACATGTCAGTCACACAAAAAATATGAAAGTTGCTAAAAAATTAATCAATCACAATATTTTTGGACAAATTTCACAATCAGATCGAATTCATAATCAGTTTAAATTTATCAAGATAAAAACGAAATTTCCATTATGATGTTTGCTCACAATTAATTCAATTAATTTTTTAGATTAGGATGTGAGTGTGTGGTAAGATCATCTGGACAAATCAATCATAAACCGTATCCTAATCAAGATTGATACTTGTGGTGACTAGATGAAGAAGTGTATTTAATACCAGTCATAATTTGAAATTGTTACTGTAAATAAAAATATGTATGTGACAGGCTTGAGCATGTATGAAATTTTGTTCTTTCAATATTCTTTTGAATGCTCATGTATTGACTCTCTTCAATTTTCTTTCAATTCGCAGTCTTTTTCTTTAGGTGTTCCTTTTTCTTTTATGTGCTAGCTTATATCATATCACAAATTATCTGACTCACATAAAGCCTTTGTTACTCTAACTCTACACACACTGAATCTAATTCATATCAAGAGACTGTTAAATGTCGTGAATGGAGAAATGCCATCCATGTTGAGGTAAAAGCTCTAGAGTTAAATGATACTTGGGTTGTGACAGACTTGCCTCTTGGAAAAGTAGCTATATGTTGTAAGTGGGTTTACAAAATTAAGTTTAATGCATATGGACAGTTAAGAGGTACAAAGTTAAACTAGTAGCATTTCGTGTGTGAGGAAAATAGTGTGTGATAGTAGGTACGAAGTAAGGAAACTCATTATTAAAAAGTAAATTTTTTTCACTTGTAGCATTCTTCTGAGTTTGAATGCTTGATTCAAATTTTGAGTCCATAATAATTCTCACACACACTACTTGAGAAGCTCTTTAGGTTTTGTATGCATCAAGTCATTATCATTTCTTTAATTTTATTTTCTATAAAACCATCTCTAATTGTTGATGTACATGAACATTCTTGTTTTATATGTTTATCTTTTGGACAATCTTTATCATTAAATCCAATCACAAGCACAAGTTTTTGCAATGTATTTTTTCTCCAACTTGCTTTAAGCTTGTGATTATGTTCTCTTAGAGTCGTAGTGCACAAGCTTATCTATATGTAACCGAGCCTAAATACACAAAACTTTTGTGTTAAACATGGATTAAAATAGTAGATATAAAGAAAGATTCTGTTTACTGAATGAATGAACAAGTAGTGAACATATTTACTAAAAATGGAAGTTCTTTGGCATGAAATATTGAATTTTGAAAACAAAAATGATACTTGATATCCAATATGGAGAAAATATTCAAGAGATTGATCATAGTTCCAACCGATTGTAATAATTGTTACAACTATACTTCAAGGTGATTATGATTTTGCAGTTGTTTTTTTGGTGAGGTCTTCAATATTACCTCTAAATACGCATGCAAAAATTGACAACGGAAGCAATATCTTGGAAATATAGTGTTTCTTTATCAGCGTTTTCATTTTTTTGCCGTTTATCTTTTTGCTAAAGAGCGTGATTTCTTTGTAGGAAAACATTCCCCTTTGAAGAAGTTTTTCAATGTCTTCAATGTGCACAAGATGGCTTGAGCATTGATGAAGTTGAAAAAAGATTGGAGTTATTTGGGTACAATAAACTTGAACAGAAAAAGGTCAGAGTTATACCCCTACCCCCACTCGCATGCCTCCTTTTCATCATTGTTCTTTTCGTTTTTCATACCTTGATATTTCCTTATCTATGCTGTAATGTCTGTAGGAAAGCAAGTTTTTGAAAAATTTTAGACTTTATGTGGAATCCTCTATCGTGAGTGATGGAAGCAGTTGCTTTTATAGCCCATCTTGCAAACAGGGGAGTAAGGATCATTTTAACTTTTATATCACCTCCTACGTCACCATTAGTGAAATATGAAACCAAGGGTCTCGAGTTAGATTGTTGAACTTTTTAGAATTAACAACTTCAAATTGATAAACCTACTTTGCAGCAGAAGCAATCAGACTTACCTGACTTTGTTGGCAATTTGTCACATATAAATGCAACACAAGACCGTTGAGAAGTTTATCTCCATGCTTTTTTGGGTTCCTGCTCCACGCATTATCGTTGTACCTATCCCTTGGATCACAAAGTAGACATTACTAGAACTTAACAATTTGTTTGCCTAATAAGACAAGTAAATATTGATACTTACCACTTTAGTGGTTTCAAGAGCTTCATTTAGCAATTGAGCAACCCCTATGCACTCAAAGTAGTAGTCCACGCCTAATCCTTCGGTCATTTTTTTCACTAAATCAGATATGGATTTATCAAAATTAGTGGGGTTTATAAAATCTGTCATTCCAAAGGCATCTACTATTGCTTGTTTGCTTTCATTTTTGTCAATGCCAATAATTTGAGTTGCCCCATGGACTCAAGCTCCCTCTATTACCTAACACAATTTCCCCACTGGTGGATGAAGGCAAAACAGAAGATGAGAAAGCAGGTAGAGTGTCTAGTACTTACACCAAGTCCAAAAGCGCCAAGCCCCAAAACGGCAACAGTGGAGCCCTTTGGAACCTTGGCTTCCTTCCAGACTGCCCCAAATCCCATAGTGAAACCACAGGAAATAATTATTATGTA
>NW_019228530.1:0-3883 GCF_002742605.1 Olea europaea var. sylvestris | reverse complement strand
GGGCAATTTCGTCATTTTTCTCGACTGTGTCGGAATGGGCTCAAATTGGACAATTTGATCGGAAACAAAAATCGCGCCGGGGCAATTTCGTCAATTTTCTCGACTGTGTCGGAATTGGCTGAAATATGGCAGTTTGATCTGAAATAAAAATCGCGCCGAGGGAAATTTCGTCATTTTTCTCGACTGTGTCAAAAAGGGCTCAAATTTGACCGTTTGATCGGAAACAAAAATCGCGCCGGGGGCAATTTCGTCATTTTTCTCGACTGTGTCGGAATCGGCTGAAATTTGGCAGTTTGATCGGAAATAAAAATCGCGCCGGCGGCAATTTCGTCATTTTTCTCGACTGTGTCGGAATGGGCTCAAATTTGACAGGTTGATCGGGAACAAAAATAGCGTCGGGGGAAATTTCGTCATTTTTCTCGACTGTGTCGGAATTGGCTGAAATTTGGCAGTTTGATCTGAAATAAAAATCGCGCCGGGGGCAATTTCGTCATTTTCTTGACTGTGTCGGAATGGGCTCAAATTTGACAGGTTTATCGGGAACAAAAACAACGTCGGGGGCAATTTCGAAATTTTTCTCGACCGTGTCGGAATTGGCTGAAATTTGACCGGTTTATCGGGAGCAAAAACCGCGCCGTGGGCAATTTCGTCATTTTTCTCGACTGTGTCAGAATTGGCTGAAATTTGGCGGTTTGTTCAGAAATAAAAATCGAGCCAGCGGCAATTTCGTCATTTTTCTCGATTGTGTTGGAATGGGCTCAAATTTGACAGGTTGATCGGTAACAAAAATATCGCCGGTTGTAATTTCGTCATTTTTAACGACTGTGTCGGAATTGGCTAAAATTTGACTGGTTGATCGGAAACAAAAACCACGCCGGGATCAATTTCGTCATTTTTCTCGACTGTGTCGGAATTAGCTGAAATTTGACTTGTTGATCGGAAACAAAAATCGCGCCGGGGGCAATTTCGTCATTTTTCTCGACTGTGTCGGAATTAGCTGAAATTTGACTTGTTGATCGGAAACAAAAATCGCGCCGGGGGCAATTTCGTCTTTTTTTCTAGAGTTTGTCTGAATTGGCTGAAATTTGGCAGTTTGATCTGAAATAAAAATCGCGCCGGGGGCAGTTTCGTTATTTTTCTCAACTGTGTCGGAATGGGCTCAAATTTGACAGTTTGATCGGAAACAAAAATCGAGCCAGGGGCAATTTCGTCATTTTTCTCGACTGTGTCGGAATTGGCTGAAATTTGGCGGTTTGTTCAGAAATAAAAATCGCGCCGGCGGCAATTTCGTCATTTTTCTCGACTGTGTTGGAATGGGCTCAAATTTGACAGGTTGATCGGGAACAAAAATAGCGCCGGGTGTAATTTCGTCATTTTTCGCGACTGTGTCGGAATTGGCTAAAATTTGATTGGTTGATCGGAAACAAAAATCGCGCCGGGGGCAATTTCGTCATTCTTCTCGACTGTGTCGGAATTGGCTGAAATTTGGCAATTTGATCGGAAATAAAAATCGCGCCGGCGGCAATTTCGTCATTTTTCTCGACTGTATCGGAATGGGCTCAAATTTGGCAGGTTTATCGGGAACAAAAACCGCGTCGGGTGTAATTTCGTCATTTTTCGAGACTGTGTCGGAATTGGCTAAAATTTGACTTGTTGATAGGAAACAAAAACCGCGCCGGGGGCAATTTCGTCATTTTTCTTGACTGTGTCGGAATTGGCTGAAATTTGGCAGTTCGATCTGAAATAAAAATCGCGCCGGGGGCAATTTCGTCATTTTTTGCCACTGTGTCGGAATTGGCTGAAATTTGGCAAGTTGATCGGAAATAAAAATCGCGTAACTGGCAATTTCGTCATTTTTCACGTCTGTGTCGGAATGGGCTAAAATTAGACTGCTTGATCGGGTACAAAAATCCCGCTGGGTGTAATTTCGTTATTATTCGCGACGGTGTCGGAATTAGCTAAAATTTGACTTGTTGATCGGAAACAAAAATCACGCCGGGGTCAATTTCGTCATTTTTCTCGACTGTGTCAGAATTAGCTGAAATTTGACTTGTTGATCGGAAACAAAAATCGCGCCGGGGGCAATTTCGTCTTTTTTTCTCGACTTTGTCTGAATTGGCTGAAATTTGGCAGTTTGATCTGAAATAAAAATCGCGCCGGGGGCAGTTTCGTTATTTTTCTCAACTGTGTCGGAATGGGCTCAAATTTGACAGTTTGATCGGAAACAAAAATCGAGCCAGGGGAAATTTCGTCATTTTTATCGACTTTGTCGGAATTGGCTGAAATTTGGCAGTTTGATCGAAAAGAAAAATCGCGCTGGCGGCAATTTCGTCATTTTTCTCGACTGTGTCGGAATGGGATCAAATTTGACCGTTTGATCGTAAACAAAAAACGCGCCGGGGACAATTTCGTCATTTTTCTCGACTTTTTCTGAATCGGCTGAAATTTGGCAGTTTGATCGGAAATAAAAATCGCGCCGGCGGTAATTTCGTCATTTTTCTCGACTGCGTCGAAATTGGCTCAAATTTGACAGGTTGATCGGGAACAAAAATCGCGCCGAGGGCAATTTTGTCATTTTTCTCGACTGTGTCGGAATTGGCTGAAATTTGGCAGTTTGATCCGAAATAAAAATCGCGCCGGGGGCAATTTCGTCATTTTTCTTGACTGTGTCGGAATGGGCTCAAATTTGACAGGTTGATCGGGTACAAAAACCGCGCCGGGTGTAATTTCGTCATTTTTCGCGAATGTGTCGAAAGTGGCTAAAATTTGACAGGTTGATCGAAAACAAAAACCGCGCCGGAGGAAATTTCGTCATTTTTCCCGACTGTGTCGGAATGGGCTCAAATTTGACAGGTTGATAGGGAACAAAAATAGCGCCGGGTGTAATTTCGTCATTTTTCGCGACTGTGTCGGAATTGGCTAAAATCTGACTGGTTGATCGGAAACAAAAATCGCGCCGGGGGCAATCCCTTCATTTTTCTCGACTGTGTCGAAATTGGCTGAAATATGGCAGTTTGATCTGAAACAAAAATCGCACCGGGGGCAATCTCATCATTTTTCGCGATTGTGTCGGAATTGGCTAAAATTCGACTGGTTGATCGGAAACAAAAATCGCGTCGGGGACAATTTCGTCATTTTTCTCGACTGTGTTGGAATTCGCTAAAATTTGGCAGTTTGATCGGAAATAAAAATCGCGCCGACGGAAATTTCAACATTTTTCTCGACTGTGTCGGAATGGGCTAAAATTTGACAGGTTTATCGGGAGCAAAAACAGCGCCGAAGGCAATTTCATCATTTTTCTCGACTGTGTCGGAATTGGCTGAAATTTGGCGGTTTGATCGGAAATAAAAATCACTCCGGCGGCAATTTCGTCATTTTTCGCGACTGTGTCGGAATTGGCTGAAATTTCGCAGTTTGATCGGAAATAAAAATCCCGCCGGCAGCAATTTCGTCATTTTTCTCGACTGTGTCGGATTGGGCTCAAATTTGACAGGTTGATCGGGACCAAAAATAGCGCAGGGTGTAATTTCGTCATTTTTTGCGACTGTGTCGGAATTGGCTAAAATCTGACTGGTTGATCGGAAACAAAAATCGCGCCGGGGGCAATTCCTTCATTTTTCTCGACAGTGTCGGAATTGGCTGAAATATGGCAGTTTGATCGGAAATAAAAATCGCGCCGGCGGCAATTTCGTCATTTTTCTCGACTGTATCGGAATGGGCTCAAATTTGACAGGTTTATCGGGAACAAAAATCGCGTCGGGTGTAATTTCGTCATTTTTTGAGACTGTCGGAATCGGCTAAAATTTGGCAGTTTGATCGGAAATAAAAATAGCTCAGACGGAAATTTCATCATTTTTCTCGACTGTGTCGGAATTGGCTGAAA
>NW_019228529.1:0-3884 GCF_002742605.1 Olea europaea var. sylvestris | reverse complement strand
AGCTCACTCAAAATTCCGTCCTTTTTTCTAACTGTTGACCTCGAAAATTGGACCTTCTACGTGGCCAACCGATAGCTACTCCATGTATTCCTCCCCGCGCACAATCAACGCACGGTCAGACGCACACGGCCGAGACCAGCGGGGGTGGTGGCGGCCGTATACACTCCGACGGTCAAGTCAAGTTTAGATGGTCGGAACAGTACCCAAGGGTTGTGCAAAATAATAATAAGGGGGATGAGAAAATATATAAACTTGCTATAGAGTGCTATGTAGTAAGAGTTTCATTACCTTTACCTCTTGCCAAACCTTGGGTATTTATAGGTGGGATGAACCGTTGGATGTGGGACACGTGTATACATCTGACGGTATGAGGCGTCCGCTCATAGGCGTCAATCACCCGCGTCTGTAGAGTGGGCGAGCAACTTGTTTCTCCTAGGTTGAATTGACATAAAGTTGATAAGTCATATCAACTTGCCTCATGGAGACATTAAATCAATTTAAACCTTAGGTGCAGAGAGGATCTTAGCACAAATCTCTTTCTGAAATTGGCGGCGGATCTCCTGACAGGGGTCCACTTGGCCTCAGCCTCGGAGGCGAGGAGCTTCAGTCAGTTCAGCAGGATCGCCTATATATCGCAGTGTGCTACTAGGTTATTGACATTGGTGATATCATTTCGGAAACACTTTGGTTGGGTTTCTATCAGGTCGGAATGTGTGATGGTTGGCATGCCGAAGCGGTTCAGATAATAGGGGTGTAACAGTGGTCCCCCAAGTCCAGGTATGAATATTTATATCATGGGTGGACTTGCTTTCCTGACCGAATGCGTATGTCTCGGTACTGGGGATCGCTACTCGTGGGAGCTTGGGGGTCGATCCTTTGCAGTAACCGAAGCCATGATCTTAGACAGATGCGCCAAAGTTTCATTACTGCGTAAGGGAAACAATAACCGATGTGAGGTCAAAGCGCTGCAAGACAGGACGATTAGTAAGAAAAGAGGTTAACGTGTTGACCAAGGCGACGACCCATAGGGGACTCGCGTCAGGCGCGTGTAGGCTATGCAAAGTTGAGTGAGGAACTCATCTACCACCGGTGTGCTGACCCACAGGGCCGACGCATTGGGAGATGGCTAAAATTTTGTGAAGCTTACGCGGGAACGCAGCGTCCGAGGTGATGACCCATAGGGGACTTCGCGTCAGGTGCGTCCAAGCTTTGTAAAGTTGAGTGAGGAGCTCATCTGGCACCGGTGCGCTGACCCACAGGGCCGATGCGTTGGGAGATGATTAAAACTTTGTAAAGTTTGGGAGGGAACGCAGTGTCCAAGGTAATGACCCACAGGGAACTTCGTGTCAGGTACGTCCAAGTTTTGTAAAGTTGAGTGAGGAGCTCATCTGCCACCGGTGCACTGACCCATAAGGCCGACGCGTTGAGAGATGGCTAAAACTTTGTAAAGCTTGGGAGGGAACGCAGCATCCGAGGCAATGGCCCACAGGGAACTTCGCGTTAGGTGCGTCCAAGCTTTGTAAAGTTGAGTAAGGAGCTCGATCCAAGGTGATTCAAATGTCAAATGATTTGACAACTATTGTGCATTTCCAAGGTAACAGTTGGGTGCCATGCCCATTCTCCTAAAATGCTACTGTGGCTACTTATTATTATTGACAGCTGATGGTGACTGAGGTGACGCGTTTTAAGCGAGCGTGAAGGTCATAGTAACATCTTGGGCGTAGATCAAATCTGACATTTCATTTCAACGGCCTAGATTGAAGATGTGATGAATGGCTTAGATTGATCGCATTTGAATTCAACGATGGAGATCGGATGGGTCTTTCTATAAAAGGCGGACTCTGAGCTTTTCTCAAGCTTTCTACCCTTGCGAAACAAACACTATACTTTGGTCTCAAGTCATTTGTGATTTTCGGCATTTTCTAAGCAATTCCGGCGAGAAACACCAACGTCCAGCAACCTTACACCATTCCCCGCTAGGAAAACCTTCAAACTTGTAAGTTTCAGTACCTTTTAGGATTTTTAAATTCTGAAAAATGGTCTCTGAGGGGAGTTCTAGTTCGGGAAGGGGGTTAGAACTAGTGAGGATGGACGAGCCCATTGTGGCGACCTCCTCAAAAATAGCCGAGGCGATAATAGGGGAAAAATATATGGAAGCGACCGGATATCCTAACAGATACTTCTGTGCACTGGGGGCATCAGACTACCCATCTAAATTAAGAAAGGCCGACTTGGGGAGACTTAGGACAGAGTATAGGATCCCAGATAACATTGATTTGATCCTCCCCGGGCCCGAAGAGAGGGCCTGCTACCCCAGGCCGGGTTGTGTGGCCATTAGGGCCGGACTTAGGCTGCCAATTCATCCATTCTTTAGGATGGTGCTTAGATTCTATGGGCTAGCCCCGACGCAACTCAATCCGAACTCTTGGAGCCAGATGGTGGGCTCTTGGATGTTGTGAAAAGAAGCGTCATTAGGGGTGGAGATGCCTCTCTCAGTCTTCCAGACCCTTTACATACCTAAGGTAACAGCCGGGGGGATAAGACCCGAGGGTGGTACTACCTTACTTCATGGGGTTTCCACACTCCATTCGTGCTCGATCTGTCGAGCTCCATCAAAAAATGGAAGAGCTCATGGTGTGGGCCGTAGGGCGATGGGACACGATGGAGGGGGACCCCCTGGCGCCTCTTAGGTCCCAACGAAGTATTCAACACTTAATGAGTATAGTAGTTGCTTTTCTTTATATTTTTCTTCGGTTCGAATCGTGGCTAATATTTGCATTTCCTTTGTAGGTGATCTTCCTCGGTACGAGCTGTCATCCGAGAACTTCAAAACCATTTGCATCATCTATCAGCTGCCTCAAAAGAAGAGGTCTTACTATAGGTTGATCCGAAAGAACATTCACTTCATTACCCACGACCTGATGGCATCCCAAGGTAACTGGACCGAAGTCCTTACCCTTTATTCTGAACTCTTGACACTTGTACTAATTTATAATTCGTTCTCTGCAGACAACTTTAATAAGAAAATGCCCATGCGCCCCGACTTTAAGACCATCCAGAAGATGATGGCAGAGGCACGGGCATTGAAGGCCTCCTCCTCCTCCTCCTACTAAAAGCAAATGGAAGATCTGGTGAACGCCAGTAAGAGACTTCAGCCTCCGACGGAGGAGGAGGTATCGGAGAACCCGGAGGCTGACCTTCGAAGAAAGAGCAAGAAGAGCGCTGCCCCTCAAAAATGCCCAACTGTGGCGAGCCACCTCCTGCTCTGAAACAAACTACAATTCCAATCGGGGTGGCCATTCCGAAGAAGAGGCCTGCTCCATCTAAGGCTGCCACTGCCCCGGCTACGACAACACTTGCTGTTGTGCCAATTGCTTAAGTGTCGGGGCAGCAGAAGAGGAAGATGCCCCGTCCCTCTAAGGAGGTCGACTTTTTGGGCACAAATTCGGAGGAGCCGGTGAGGAAAGTGTTGGAGGCCCTTCCTCCAGAAATAGCTGCAGTGGCAGTGGTCCACAGCAAATACTGGACCGAGGAGTGGAGGGACCACCGCTTCGTGCACAACTGAGGACTTGGTGGTTGCAAATAGCGCCTGCGTGACTCGAACCCTGAGTACAAGCATACAACTTGAAGGCCTGGTGAAGGATCTAAACTCCAAGAGGGAGGACCTCACCAAGTGCCTCGAGGAGGCAATGCACTATGGGGATGCCGTGCGAGAGACCTAGGCCAAGGCCACGCAGGCGGAGGAAGGAAAGAAGGAGGCCGAGGCCCAACTAATTGCCGCCAAAACAAAGGTTAAGCGGGTGAAGAAGGAGTTATACGAGGTGGAGTGCCAAGTGGCTGCTGTGACTCGGCGACTTGATCACGCCAACGAGCACCACAAGCTC
>NW_019228528.1:0-3884 GCF_002742605.1 Olea europaea var. sylvestris | reverse complement strand
AAAAAGTAATCAAGGAGTTTTAAATGAGTTGTAAGCAACAAAGGTAAATGGCCGATGTTCAAGCTTTCAAAGCCAAATTAATGGCTTTCAATAAAGAATGTAAAGACAAGACGAAAGAAGAAGCAGCCTTGAAAGCATTGGGAGATAAACTGGCAGTGTTCGAGTTGGAACAAAGTATTGGCCGAGAAGTCAACAAGGTGGATTGTTTAAAGAAAAAGTGCCTATAAGGGAAATGGACGATGAAGTAATGAGGATCACCAAGCCTGGATACGCTCAAGTATAAGACCCTCTAATTAAAGTGAATATTGACAATGAAGGGGAAGATCACCCAACATTCGTCAGTCAAATGCTCGATCAAGAGGTTAGTGATAAATTAATCGTTTTATTAAAGAAATATAAAGATTGTTTTACTTGGGAATATGAACATATGCTTGGTTTAGATAGAGATTTGGTGGAACATAGATTGCCAACCAAGCCAAATTTTAAACCTCATAAGTAACCTCCTAGGCGCTTTGCTCCTAATGTACTTCCTGAGATTAAGAAAGAAATAGAGAGATTATTAAAAGCATACTTTATTAGAACAGCCAGTTATGTCGAGTGGTTGTCCAATATCATGCCAGTACTAAAAAAGAATGGTAAATTAAGGGTGTGCATAGACTTTAGGAACCTAAACATAGCCACACCCAAAGATGAATATCCAATGCCTACAGTAGATTCTTTAGTAGACTCGACTGCCGGACACGTAATATATTCCTTCATGGATGGGTATTCAAGGTACAATCAAATTTATATAGCTGAGGAAGATATACACAAAACTGCCTTTAGATGTCCTGGATCTTTATGATGTTTTGAATGGGTAGTTATGCCTTTCGACCTGTAAAATGCAGGAGCGACTTATCAAAGGGCAATGAACTTGATTTTTCATGATATGATAGACAAGTTTGTTGAAATGTATATAGATGATATAGTGGTCAAATCCATTAAAGAAGAGGACTATTTTGAACAATTGAGATGTTCATTTGAGCGAACGAAGCAGTATAAATTAAAATTGAATCCCTTGAAATGTGCATTTGGTGTTAATGCAGGAAACTTCCTTGATTTCTTAGTACACAAAAGGGGGATTGAACTTGATAAAAATAAAGCGAAGGCCATTTTAGAGGCGAAACCACCTAGCAATAAAAAGGAATTGCAAAGGTTTTTAGGCCAAGTGAACTTTTTAAGAAGCTTTATTTCTAACTGTGCAGGGCGAACTAAAACTTTTTCGCCGCTTTTAAAGTTGAAAAATCGGGACGAATTCGTCTGGAAAGAAGATCATCAAAAGGCTTTTGAAAGCCTAAAGACATATTTATCAAGTCTACCAGTGTTGGTGTCACCAATCTAAGGACGGCCAATGAAAGTGTATATATCGGCTGAACAAGAATCAATAGCTGGAATGGTCGCGCAAGAAGACCAATTTGATGAAAAAAGGGCGATTTACTACTTGAGTAGACGGTTAACAAAATGTGAATGTAATTACTCTGCCATTGAAAAATTATATCTTGCATTGTATTTCACATGTAAGAAATTAAGGGCTTATTTACAGCCCGTAACCGTTTATTTGATTTTTAGAGTAAATTTGGTTAAGTAAATGTTCTCTCGCCCTATTTTACACCAAACTGTAGGCCTTTGGACTTTAGAGTTATCAAAATTCAAAATACAATACATGCCCCAAAAGGCAATAAAAATCAGGCTTCAGCTAACTTTCTGGCCGATCATCCATGCCTTGATATGCCTGAAGAAATTGAATTAGAAGTCGATTCATTCGAATTAAAACCTTGGGTTTTATATTTCGTTGGGTCAAAAACCTCTAAAGGTGCAGGAGTAGGAGTAGCATTGATAAATCTTCTAGGGATTTGTTACAAGTTCGCATTCACTTTGGATAGGATGTGCACTAACAATCAAGCCGAACATGAAACCTTAATCGTGGGCTTAGAATTAATTATAGATATGGAGATAAAGAATGTGATTGTTAGAGGTGATTTTCAATTGGTAATTCACCAATTGATCGGTGATTTTAAGTACCAAAGTGATTCCATTTTAAGTCAATATGAAATCGCCCAAAAATTGTTGGAAGAATTCGACCAAGTAGAGCTTCAATGTGTTAATAGGATATATAATGACATAGCAAATGAGTTGGCCCAGATGGCATCAAGATATTCAAAGGCTTTAAATTGGAAATCTATTTGTGAATATGGAGTAATATTGCCCGTAGTCCAAAGAAGGGCGAGAAGGATTGAAATTCATTGCATACAAGATGGAGAAGCAATAGATTGGAGGGCAGAGATTAAAAGGTTCCTTAAAGAACCTAATAAAGGAGGTAGTAGAAAAATGAAGTTGCATTTGCCAAACTATACATTGATAGATGAAAAGTTGTTTAAGAAACGCTCTGATGGTATATTACTAAAATGTGTAAGTTTGTAAGAAGCCAGAACGATCATGGCTGAAGTGCATGAAAGGATATGTGGAGCTCATCAAGCTGGCCAAAAGATGAGATGGTTAATTATTAGGAATGGATATTTTTTGCCCAAGATGGGAGAATCATGTGTTCAATATGCGAAGAGTTGTCTAGCGTGCCAAAAGCATGGTCCAATACAAAGGGCGCTAGCAAGAGAGATGTCACCCATTATCAAACCTTGGTCGTTCAAGGGTTGGACGATAGACCTGATAGGGAAGATTTATCCCCCATCATTCAAGCAACATACCTTTGTTATAGTTGCAACTGATTTTTTCACTAAGTGGGTAGAAGTGATACCTTTAAAGGAGATCACCCAAAAGAGTGTCATAAAATTTATCCGTGATTATATTATTTATAGATTTGGGATTCCACAAATTTTGATGGTAGATCACGGAACTTCTTTGAATGGAGATCAAGGGAAGAAATTCCTGAGCGAGTTTGGAGTCAAGTTAGTGAACTCCACACCATATTACGCTCAATCCAACGGACAGGCAGAGTCTTCTAATAAGATTCTAAAAAATATCATAAGGAAAATGATAGATGAAAATGCCAGAAATTGACACGAATGTCTAAACAAGGCCTTATGGGCTTATAGGACGTCGCTTCGGTCAAGTACCAAAGTTACTCCTTTCCAACTTACTTATAGACAGGAGGCCATTTTGCGTATGGAAATCAATGTGCAATCAATCAGAGTGTGTTTGTAACATAAGTTAAGTAATGGTGAGTATACTGAATCACTAGTTCAAAACTTATTGGAGTTGGACGAATTAAAGTTAGACGTCCTAGATAGATTGCAAGTTCAAAAACAAAGGATGGCTAAATTTT
Organism: Olea europaea var. sylvestris; assembly: GCF_002742605.1. Taxonomy (NCBI): domain Eukaryota; kingdom Viridiplantae; phylum Streptophyta; class Magnoliopsida; order Lamiales; family Oleaceae; genus Olea; species Olea europaea. The sequence goes on along the minus strand of NW_019228528.1, from coordinate 565 downwards.
ATAATAAAAAAGTTATAGCCAAGTCATTTAGCTTGGACAAATTGGTTTGGAAAACAATACTCCCTTTGGATAGCAAGGATCCAAAGTATGGCAAGTGGTCACCCAATTGGGAAGGGCCATATAAAGTAAATATTGTGTTGCCTAATGGAGCCTATCATTTAGAAGATTTAGATAGCACTAAGCACATGAGGTTCATTAATGACAAATATTTAAAAAAGTATGTTCCTTCCTTATGGAAAAATGAACAAATAAAAGCGTAATCAATATAATTGCATTGAACGATCGTAGATAAATAAGGCAAGAATAAAATTCGTTCAAATAAATTCCTTTGTTATCAAATATTCATTACAAATTGTGAGATATAAAATACTAAATGCTCTATGAGCTACAATTGAGAACAAACTAATTTCTCGGTCGATCACCAAGTAAGAGGGTGAATCGGCCTTGATCGTCGTCCTGATCACACTGTTGCAAGGGCAGGCATAGAGGTCGAGAAGCACTCTCAACAAGCAAAAAGGAAGAAAAGCACCCTCAAATCGTCTGTCTAATCGCATTGCTGCAATAA
>NW_019228527.1:1794-3885 GCF_002742605.1 Olea europaea var. sylvestris | reverse complement strand
TGAACTCACCACTTCGTCGTGACGTACGAGGGATTTTGACCATTTTTTGAAGAACGTGCTGCTGCATATTTGGATTGATGGTGTTCGAAGAATTGAGCATAACTTTTGCAGACGGTGTCCGTTTTGGGACCACAAGTACTTTTCGAAAATGTAGCGACCGTTGCGGGTTTAGCTCACGATTTCGTAACGACGTATTGGGGTCTTCGTCCTTTTTTTGAAGAACGACCACTCGCGTATTTTTAACGCATGGATTTTCGACCTTCGAAGAAATGAGCGTAACTTATGCAAACGGTGTCCGTTTTGGGCCCATAAGTACTTTTCGGAAATGTAGCGACCCTTTGGATTGAACTCACCACTTCGTAGTGACGTACGAGGGATTTTGACCATTTTTTGAAGAACGTGCTGCTGCATATTTGGATTGATGGTGTTCGAAGAATTGAGCATAACTTTTGCAGACGGTGTCCGTTTTGGGACCACAAGTACTTTTCGGAAATGAAGCGACCATTGTGGGTTTAGCTCACGATTTCGTAACGACGTATTGGGGTCTTCGTCCTTTTTTTGAAGAACGACCACTCGCGTATTTTTAACGAATGGATTTTCGACCTTCGAAGAAATGAGCGTAACTTATGCAAACGGTGTCCGTTTTGGGCCCATAAGTACTTTTCGGAAATGTAGCGACCCTTTTGGATTGCGCTCACCACTTCGTCGTGACGCACGAGGGATTTTGACCATTTTTTGAAGAACGTGCAGCTGCATATTTGGATTGACGGCGTTCTAAGAATTGAGCATAACTTTTGCAGACGTGCCCGTTTTGTGAGCATAAGTAGTTTTCGAAAATATAGCGACCGTTGTGGGTTTAGCACACGATTTCATAATGACGTACTGGGGTTTTTGTCCTTTTTTTGAAGAACGACCACTCGCATATTTTTAACGCATGGATTTTCGACCTACGAAGAAATGAGCGTAACTTATGCAAACGGTGTCCGTTTTGGGGCCATAAGTACTTTTCGGAAATGTAGCGACCCTTTTGGATTGCGCTCACCACTTCGTCGTGACGCACGAGGGATTTTGACCATTTTTTGAAGAACGTGCAGCTGCATATTTGGATTGACGGCGTTCTAAGAATTGAGCATAACTTTTGCAGACGGGTCCGTTTTGTGAGCATAAGTAATTTTCGAAAATATAGCGACCGTTGTGGGTTTAGCACACGATTTCCTAATGACGTACTGGGGTTTTTGTCCTTTTTTTGAAGAACGACCACTCGCATATTTTTAACGCATGGATTTTCGACCTACGAAGAAATGAGCGTAACTTATGCAAACGGTGTCCGTTTTGGGCCCATAAGTACTTTTCAAAAATGTAGCGACCCTTTTGGATTGAACTCACAACTTCGTCGTGACGTATGAGGGATTTTGAGCATTTTATGAAGAACGTGCAGCTGCATATTTGGATTGACGGCGTTCTAAGAAATGAGCATAACTTTTGCAGACGTGCCCGTTTTGTGAGCATAAGTAGTTTTCGAAAATATAGCGACCGTTGTGGGTTTAGCTCACGATTTCATCATGACGTACTGGGGTTTTTGTCCTTTTTTTGAAGTACGACCACTCGCATATTTTTAACGCATGGATTTTCGACCTTTGAAGAAATGAGCGTAACTTATGCAAACGGTGTCCGTTTTGGGCCCATAAGTACTTTTCAAAAATGTAGCGGCCCTTTTGGATTGAACTCACCACTTCGTCGTGACGTACGAGGGGTTTTGACCATTTTTTGAAGAACGTGCAGCTGCATATTTGGATTGACGGCGTTCGAAGAATTGAGTATAACTTTTGCAGACGGTGTCCGTTTTGGGACCACAAGTAGTTTTCGAAAATGTAGCGACCGTTGTGGGCTTAGCTCACGATTTCATAATGACGTATTAGGGTTTTCGTCCTTTTTTTGATGAACGACCTCTCGCATATTTTTAACGCTTGGATTTTCGACCTTCCAAGAAATGAGCGTAACTTATGCAAACGGTGTCCGTTTTGGGCCCATAAGTACTTTTCGGAAATGTAGCGACCCTTTTGGATTGAACTCACAACTTCGTCGTGACGT
>NW_019228527.1:0-1541 GCF_002742605.1 Olea europaea var. sylvestris | reverse complement strand
GACGGTGTCCGTTTTGGGAGCATAAGTAGTTTTCGGAAATGTAGCGACCGTTGTGGGTTTAGCTCACGATTTCGTAACGACGTATTGGGATTTTCATCCTTTTTTTGAAGAACGACCACTGGCGTATTTTTAACGCATGGATTTTCGACCTTCGAAGAAATGAGCGTAACTTATGCAAACGGTGTCCGTTTTGGGCCCATAAGTACTTTTCGGAAATGTAGCGACCCTTTTGGATTGAACTCACCACTTCGTCGTGACGTACGTGGGATTTTGACCATTTTTTGAAGAACGTGCAGCTGCATATTTGGATTGATGGCGTTCGAAGAATTGAGCATAACTTTTGCAGACGGTGTCCGTTTTGGGACCACAAGTAGTTTTCGGAAATGTAGCGACCGTTGTGGGTTTAGCTCACGATTTCGTAATGACGTATTGGGGTTTTCGTCCATTTTTTGAAGAACGACCACTCGCATATTTTTAACGCTTGGATTTTCGACCTTCGAAAAAATGAGCGTAACTTATGCAAACGCTATCCGTTTTGGGCCCATAAGTAATTTTCGGAAATGTAGCTACCCTTTTGGACTGCACTCACCACTTCGTCGTGACGTACGAGGTATTTTCACCATTTTTTGATGAACGTGCAGCTGCATATTTGGATTGACGGCGTTCGAAGAATTTAGCATATCTTTTGCAGACGGTGTCCGTTTTGGGACCACAAGTAGTTTTCGAAAACGTAGCGACTGTTGTGCGTTTAGCTCATGATTTCATAACGACGTATTAGGGTTTTCGTCCTTTTTTTGATGAACGACCTCTCGCATATTTTTAACGCTTGAATTTTCGACCTTCGAAGAAATGAGCGTAACTTATGCAAACGGTGTCTGTTTTGGGCCCATAAGTACGTTTCAGAAATGTAGGGACCCTTTTGGATTGTACTCACCACTTCGTCGTGACATACGAAGGATTTTGACTATTTTTTAAACAACGTCCAGCTGCATATTTGGATTGATGGCGTTCGAAGAATTGAGCATAACTTTTGCAGACGGTGTCCGTTTTGGGACCACAAGTAGTTTTCGGAAATGTAGCTTCCGTTGTGGGTTTAGCTCACGATTTCGTAACGACGTATTGAGGTTTTCTTCCTTTTTTTGAAGAACGACCACTCGCGCATTTTTAACGCGCGGATTTTCGACCTTCGAAGAAATGAGCGTAACTTATGCAAACGGTGTCCGTTTTGGGCCCATAAGTACTTTTCGAAAATGTAGCGACCCTTTTGGATTGCACTCACCACTTCTTCGTGACGTACGAGAGATTTTGACCATTTTTTGATGAACGTGCATCTGCATATTTGGATTGACGGCGTTCGAAGAATTGAGCATAACTTTTGCAGACGGTGTCCGTTTTGGGAGCATAAGTAGTTTTCGAAAATATAGCCACCGTTGTGGGTTTAGCTCACGATTTCGTAAAGACGTATTGGGGTTTTCGTCCTTTTTTTGAAGAACGACCACTCGCATATTTTTAACGCTTGGATTTTCGACCTTCGAAGAAAT
>NW_019228526.1:0-3886 GCF_002742605.1 Olea europaea var. sylvestris | reverse complement strand
AATGACGAAATTACACCCGGCGCGGTTTTGGTTCGCGATCAACCAGTCAAATTTGAGACCATAGCGACACAGTGGAGAAAAATGACGAATTTGCCAGCGGCGCGATTTTTGTTTTCAATCAACCTGTTAAATTTTGGCCCATTCTGATACAGTCGCGAAAAATAACGAAATTGCCCCCGGCGCGATTTTTGTTTCCGATCAACCTGTCAAATTTTAGCCCGTTCGGACACAGTCGAGAAAATTACGAAATTGCCCCCGACGCGATTTTTATTCCCTATCAAACTGCCAAATTTCAGCCAATTTCGACACAATAGCAGAAAATGACGAAATTACACCCGGCGCGGTTTTTGTTCCCGATCAACCAGTCAAATTTGAGCCCATTCCGATACAGTCGAGAAAAATGACGAAATTGCCGCCGGAGCGATTTTTATTCCCTATCAAACTGCCAAATTTCAGCTAATTCCGACACAGTCGAGAAGAATGACGAAATAGCCCCCGGCGCGATTTTTGTTTCCGATCAACCAGTCAAATTTTAGCCAATTCCGACACAGTCGCGAAAAATGTCGAAATTACACCCGGCGCGGTTTTTGTACCCGATCAACCAGTCAAATTTTAGCCCATTCCGACACAGTCGTGAAAAACGAACAAATTGCCAGCTACGCGATTTTTATTTCCGATCAACCTGCCAAATTTCAGCCAATTCCGACACAGTCGCGAAAAATGGCGAAATTGCCCCCGGCGCGATTTTTGCTCCCGATAAACCTGTCAAATTTGAGCCCATTCCGATACAGTCGAGAAAAATGACGAAATTGCCGCCGGAGCGATTTTATTCCCGATCAAACTGCCAAATTTTAGCTAATTCCGACACAGTCGAGAAGAATGACGAAATAGCCCCCGGCGCGATTTTTGTTTCCGATCAACCAGTCAAATTTTAGCCAATTCCGACACAGTCGCGAAAAATGACGAAATTACACCCGGCGCTATTTTTGTTCCCGATCAACCTGTCAAATTTGAGCCCATTCCAACACAGTCGAGAAAAATGACGAAATTACCGTCGGCGCGATTTTTGACCCCGATAAACCTGTCAAATTTAAGCCAATTCCGACACAGTCGAGAAAAATGACGAAATTGCTCTCGGCGCGATTTTTTCTCCCTATAAACCTGTCAAATTTTAGCCCATTCCGACACAGTCGAGAAAAATGACGAAATTTTCGCCGGCACGATTTTGATTTCCGATCAAACTGCCAAATTTCAGCCAATTCCAACACAGTTGAGAAAAATTTCAAAATTGCCCCCGAAGCGGTTTTTGTTCCCGATAAACCTGTCAAATTTGAGCCCATTCCGACACAGTCAAGAAAAATGACGAAATTGCCCCCGGCGCGATTTTTATTTCAGATCAAACTGCCAAATTTCAGCCAATTCCGACACAGTCGAGAAAAATGACGAAATTTCCCCCGGCGCGATTTTTGTTCCCGATCAACCTGTCAAATTTGAGCCCATTCCGACACAGTCGAGAAAAATGACGAAATTGCCGCCGGCGCGATTTTTATTTCCGATCAAACTGCCAAATTTCAGCCGATTCCGACACAGTCGAGAAAAATGACGAAATTGCCCCCGGCCCGATTTTTGTTTCCAATAAAACTGTCAAATTTGAGCCCATTCCGACACAGTCGATAAAAATTACGAAATTGCCCCGGGGCGATTTTTATTTCAGATCAAAATGTCAAATTTGAGCCAATTCCGACACAGTCGAGAAAAATGACGAAATTGCCCCCGACGCGATTTTTCTTTTCGATCAACCTGTCAAATTTAAGCCCATTCCGACACAGTCGAGAAAAATGACGAAATTGCCCCCGGCGCGATTTTTGTTTCCGATCAAACGGTCAAATTTGAGCCCATTCCGACACAGTCGAGAAAAATGACCAAATTGCCGCCAGCGTGATTTTTCTTTCCGATCAAACTGCCAAATTTCAACCAATTCCGACACAGTCGAGAAAAATGACGAAATTGCCCCTGGCTCGATTTTTGTTTCCGATCAAACTGTCAAATTTGAGCCCATTCCGACACAGTTGAGAAAAATGACGAAACTGCCCTCGGCGCGATTTTTATTTCAGATCAAACTGCCAAATTTCAGCCAATTCCGACAAAGTCGAGAAAAAAAGACGAAATTGCCCCCGGCGCGATTTTTGTTTCCGATCAACAAGTCAAATTTCAGCTAATTCCGACACAGTCGAGAAAAATGACGAAATTGACACCGGAGTGGTTTTTGTTTCCGATCAACTAGTCAAATTTTAGCCAATTCCGACACAGTCGCCAATAATAACGAAATTAAACCCAGCTCGATTTTTGTACCCGATCAACCAGTCAAATTTTAGCCCATTCCGACATAGTCGTGAAAAACGACGAAATTGCCAGCTGCGCGATTTTTATTTCCGATCAACCTGCCAAATTTCAGCCAATTCCGACACAGTCGCGAAAAATGGCGAAATTGCCCCCGGCGCGATTTTTGTTTCCGATCAACCAGTTAAATTTTAGCCAATTCCGATACAGTCGCGAAAAATGACGAAATTGCCCCCGGCGCGATTTTTATTTCAGATCAAACTGCCAAATTTCAGCCAATTCCGACACAGTCGAGAAAAATGACGAAATTGCCACCGGCGCGGTTTTTGTTTCGTATCAACAAGTCAAATTTTAGCCAATTCCGATACAGTCGCGAAAAATGACGAAATTACACCCGGCGCGATTTTTATTCCCGATAAACCGGTCGAATTTGAGCCCATTCCGATACAGTCGAGAAAAATGAAGAAATTGTCGTCGGCGCGATTTTTATTTCCGATCAAACTGCGAAATTTCAGCCAATTTCGACACAGTCGAGAAGAATGACGAAATTGCCTCCGGCGCGATTTTTGTTTCCAGTCAACCAGTCAAATTTTTGCTAATTCCGACACAGTCGCGAAAAATGACGAAATTACACCCGGCGCTATTTCTGTTCCCGATCAACCTGTCAAATTTGAGCCCATTCCAACACAGTCGAGAAAAATGACGAAATTGCCGCCGGCGCGGTTTTTATTTCCGATCAAACTGCCAAATTTCAGCCGATTCCGACACAGTCGAGAAAAATGACGAAATTGCCGCCGGCGCGGTTTTTATTTCCGATCAAACTGCCAAATTTCAGCCGATTCCGACACAGTCGAGAAAAATGACGAAATTGCCGCCGGCGCGGTTTTTATTTCCGATCAAACTGCCAAATTTCAGCCGATTCCGACACAGTCGAGAAAAATGACGAAATTGCCGCCGGCGCGGTTTTTATTTCCGATCAAACTGCCAAATTTCAGCCGATTCCGACACAGTCGAGAAAAATGACGAAATTGCCGCCGGCGCGGTTTTTATTTCCGATCAAACTGCCAAATTTCAGCCAATTCCGACACTGTCGAGAAAAATGACGAAATTGCCCCCGGCGCGGTTTTTGTTTCAGTTCAAACTACCAAATTTCAGCCAATTCGGACACAGTCGAGAAAAATGACGAAATTGCCCCCGGCTCGATTTTTGTTTCCGATCAAACTGTCAAATTTGAGCCCATTCCGACACAGTCGATAAAAATGACGAAATTGCCCCCGACGCGATTTTTGTTTCAGATCAAACTACCATACTTCCGCCAATTCCGACACAGTCGAGAAAAATGACGAAATTGCCCCTGGCGCGATTTTTGTTTTCGATCAAATTGTCCAATTTGAGCCCATTCCGACACAGTCGAGAAAAATGACGAAATAGCTCTCGGCGCGGTTTTTGCTCCCGATAAACCCGTCAAATTTTAGCCCATTCCGACACAGTCGAGAAAAATGACGAAATTTCCGCCATTGCGATTTTTATTTCCGATCAAACTGCC
>NW_019228525.1:0-3886 GCF_002742605.1 Olea europaea var. sylvestris | reverse complement strand
GACTAGGTTTGAACCTCGTATGTAATGGAGTATTATGAACTCAAAAAAAAGTTATTTTGAATAAGTCAAACTCAAGCTATGATCGATAAAAATCATACTTTAGCCACGAGCATATTCCGTAACAAAAAGCCTACCCAAAAACCTATTAACCTCCCTATTCTTGAATGAACAAGTTGAAGTTTGCAGGAAAGTGAAGGTGCTCTTCATTTCCAGCCTTTCTATCCCATACAAAATGAAGTATGGAAGGAAAGTCAGCCCTTCAGTTTTAGTCTTCCCATTCAAAAAAGTTACAAAATGAAAAGTGTTTAAAGTTTTTCTTGGACAAGAATAGAACTTTGGATAAAACCAACTTAGGAAAACAAAAAGAAAGAAAGAAAAAGGCGTCTTGATGTTACTTTAATAAGCAAAATCTGTCACTCTCACATGTGACTTAAGTAAAAATTTCTCATGTTTGTATATGATTAATGACATTTTAGCAACAGAAGATAATTAAAAATTTAGCCATTAATTAAAATATGATAAGAGATTTTAATGTATAATCATGCAGAGACTTGTTCTCCATCCTCAGGTTATCTTTGACAAGCAAAGTGCATTTAACACTAGGGTGCCTATCTATCGACCGCCTCTAGAACCTAAACGATCGACTTGCTCGTAAGCTACGTTGGCATATTCCTCGAGTGTGGGTATTTAGTATTCGAATTTGTCTCTTGACTCTCGTTTAAGGTCCGTTTAGTACTTCTTCTAGACCTCTTTTTAATTGTTTTATTTCGAGTCAAATCACTTATTTTCTTTCTACCATGATTAAACTTTAAATTCCTTGAGATGGTTCACCTGCTCCTAAGCATAAGAAAGCACTGCACATAGACATGTTGCAAATGTCAGATAATCAAAACAAGCACCAGCATATTTGCATATAATTTGCGGAGTTGACTTCCTAATGGTGTTTGACGTCACAACGAATGCGAAGAAATATTCGAGCAATAAAATATTCAGTATCTAACATCCACATGAATATGATAAAATCTCCAAAATTTATTAAAATTGTGCATGTCACATCATAGATTTCTCTATGACAATTTTAATTGAGTAGTCGAAATTGTTGGAATTGGTTAAAAAATAACCGAAAATTGGTTAAACTGGAGAAATGAAAAGGTATGACTTTGGGTCAGTTTCGGCCAAATATTCGAACTTAATCTGATGGTCAAATTACAAAAGTAAATAGATTAACTTATTCTATTCGTCAAGTAGATCGTCGTGTTATATTTGGAATCTCGAAATCAATTTCGATTGAATGAGAAATTACGGTCCAAAATTGGAAGAAATGAAGTATTGCAACTTTTCGAAATGATACAGATTTTGGCCCACACTATTTCATTTGCACCCTTTCCACATCTATAAACAAGACCCTGTGGATGTAGTTTTGAGTACTCCATTGCATTGAACATCCATTCTTCTCTTGCGATTCATCTTTCTCACATTCTCATAATATTCCTTTTTAAAGGGAAAATTTCGTCGAAGTTTCGTCATTTTTGTGATTTGAAGTGCTGCTATCACAATTGTGTATCCGTTGTATCTTGGGAGACATTTAACATTCAACCATGAGCACCATAGCGGGACAATTTGTCTTAAAGAAAGAGTTATACTCGCCTCGAATTTCTTTTTCTACTCCTTATTTCATTTTTGTGGTCGTTTTAGTCATATACTTTGTATCCTTATATTGTGTTCTAATTACGCTCTTACAGGTTAGAAATTTTGCTTACAATAATAGTGTTTCGACTACACTCCTGTGGATTGAAACTTTGTTTATTTACAACATATACAACCGTTATACCGCTAAAATAAATACCCGCAACAACAAACTTAAGACAAATTTGTACATCTGCTGCTGTTGTTGCTTTAAACACTCTATTTTGGAATAGTCTTCGTGCACTTTTCATTTTTTCTCGTTGTTACTACGCTGAACTTCTGTTTGTGTAATAGAAATGACTTCCATTGATGCTAATACAAGTCAAACCGGAATGGAAATTTTGGTCCCATCTAGAGCAAATAATGTGGCTCCTCCAATGGCTATAAAGTTCGGTGACGTAGACTTTAAGAGATAGTAACAAAAGATGTTGTTTTATCTCACTACGCTAAATCTAGCTAAATTTCTTGAGGAAACCCCTCTCATCGTACAAGAAGGAGAAAACAATCGAGAGTCGATCATTGCTTTGGATACATGGAAGCACTCTGACTTTCTGTGCAAAAACTACATCCTTAATGGATTGGATAACACACTATATGGTGTGTACAGTTCGAAAGACTCGGCTAAGGATCTATAGGATTCATTGGAAAAGAAGTACAAAATTGAGGATGTCGGAACCAAAAAGTTCATTGTTGCCAAGCTTTTGGATTACAAAATGGTGGATTCAAAAATAATCAGCCAAGTGCAAGAGATCTAAGTTTTATTGCACGACATCCATGCCCAAAAAATGGAACTAAGTGAGTCATTCTAAATTGCGGCTATCATCGAAAAATCTCTCATTTGTGGAGAGATTTCAAAAACTATCTCAAGCACAAATATAAATAGATGAATTTGGAAGAGTTGATCGTCCGCTTGAGGATTGAAGAAGACAATAGGAAGATCAAGAATAAGCCTATCGTTCAACTTGGAGCAAACTTCGTTGAAACCGAGCTAAAGGCCAACAAGAAGCGAAAGATCTTCGATGATGCACTGCGTAGAGATAATTCCAAGAAAGCCAAAAAGTTTAAAGGAAACTGCTATAATTGTGAGAAGGCCGGACATCGCTCAAGCGAATGTCAAAAATAAAAGAAGAATGCACAAGCCCACATGGTCGAGAAAGATACCCTATCTCAAGGAATATAAGAGATTAGCCTCTCTGCAGTGTGTCTGAGTGCAATATGATTGATAACACAAGGGAATGGTGGGTTGACACTGGTGCTACCCGCCATGTATGTGCCGATAAGTAAATGGTCTCTCATTATCAAGAATTGAATGGGAACAACTTTTCATGGGAAAAGCTACAAGTTCCAAGATCGAAGGACAAGGTAAAATCACATTAAAGATGACATCCGAGAAAGAGCTTGCCTCAACAACGTCCTACATGTGACGAAAATATGCATGAATTTAGTTTCCGGGTTTCTACTTAGTAAAAATAGTTTTAAACTTGTATTTGTGTCCGACGAGTTTGTGTTATCTAAGAATGAGATGTATGTAGGAAAATGTCATATGTGTGATGGAATGTTTAAGTTGAATGTTCTAACTATTATACCAAAGCAAGGCATTATGAATAAAATTACAAATTCAGTTTACTTGCTTGAGTTATCTTGTTTATGGAATGGTCGATTAGGACACGTGAATTATAAATCAATGCACAAACTTATGAATCAAAGTTTAATTTCGATGCTTAAAATTGATCCTAATCACAAATGTGAAGTATGTGTTGAAGCAAAATGGCTAAAACACAATTCCATTCTATACAATGGAACACGATACCTCTAGAACTAATTCATCGTGACATATGCGATTTGAAATTCGTACAAACTAGAGGTGGTAAGAAGTACTTTGTAACTTTCATCGACGATTGTACAAGGTATTATTATATCTTTCTTTTAAGAAGTAAAGACGAAGCGTTGGATGCCTTCAAATTATACAAGGTTGAAGTTGAAATGCAACTTAATAAACGAATTAAAAATACTCGTAATGATAGAGGAGGTGAATATGGAGCACCTTTGAAGAATTCTATTCCAAAAATGGAATTATTCATCAAATAACGGCACCCTACTCTCCTCAATCGAATGAGATTACGAACGAAAAAATAGAATGCTTAAAGAAATGACGAATGCAATATTGATAAGTTCGGGTTTACCTAAGAACTTGTGGGGG
>NW_019228524.1:0-3886 GCF_002742605.1 Olea europaea var. sylvestris | reverse complement strand
CGGCGCGATTTTTGTTTCCCATCAATCAGTCAAATTTTAGTCGATTTCGACACCGTCGCGAAAAATGACGAAATTGCTCCCGGAGCGATTTTTGTTTCCCTTCAAACAGTCAAATTTTAGACGATTCGAAGACCGTCGCGAAAAAAGAGGAAATTGCCCCCGGCTCGATTTTTTTCCGATCAATCGGTCAAATTTGAGCCCATTTCGACACCGTCGGGAAAAATGACGAAATCGCCCCCGACGCGATTTTTGTTCTCCATCAATCAGTCAAGTTTTAATTGATTTCGACACCGTCGCGAAAAATGACGAAATCGCCCCCGACGCGATTTTTGTTTCCCATCAATCAGTCAAATTTTAGCCGATTCCGATACCGTCGTGAAAAATTACGAAATTGCACCCGGTTTGATTTTTGTTTCCAATCAATCAGTCAAATATGAGCCCATTCCGACACCGTCTCGAAAAATGACGAAATTGGCCCTGTGCGATTTTTGTTTCCCATCAATCAGTTAAATTTTAGAAGATTCCGACACCGTCGTGAAAAATAACGAAATTGCCCCCAGCGCGATTTTTGTTTCCCATCAATCAGTCAAATTTTAGCCGATTCTGACACCATCGCGAAAAATGACGAAATTGCTCCCGGCGCGATTTTTGTTTCCGATCAATCTGTCAAATTTTTGCCCATTCCCACACAGTCACGAAAAATGACGAAATAGCCGCCGGCGCGATTTTTATTTCCGATCAATTAGTCAAATTTTGGACCATGCCGACACTGTCGCGAAAAATGACGAAATCGCCCCCAGCGCGATTTTTGTTTCCCATCAATCAGCCAAATTTTAGTCGATTCCGACACCGTCTTGAAAAATGACGAAATTGCTCCCTGCGCGATTTTTGTTTCCCATCAATCAGTCAAATTTTGGACGATTCCAACACCGTCGCGAAAAATGAGGAAATTGCCCCCGGCTCGATTTTGTTTCCCATCAATCAGTCAAATTTTAGCCGATTGCGACACCGTCTTGAAAAATGACGAAATTGCCCCTGCGGGATTTTTTGTTTCCCATCAATCAGTCAAATTTTAGCCGATTTCGACACAGTCGCGAAAAAAGACGAAATTGCCCCCGGCGTGATTTTTGTTTACGATCAATTGGTCAAATTTGAGCCCATTTCGACACCGTCGCGAAAAATTACGAAATCGCCCCCGGCGCGATTTTTGTTTCCGATCAATCAGTCAAATTTTAGACCATTACGACGCCGTCGCGAAAAACGACGAAATTTCCCTCGACGCGATTTTTATTACCGATTAATTTGTCAAATTTTAGCCGATTCCGACATCGTTGTGAAAAATGAAGAAATTGCCCCCGGCACAATTTTTGTTTCCCATCAATCAGTCAAACTTTAGACGATTCCAAAACCGTCGCGAAAAATGATGAAATCGACCCCGGGGCGATTTTTTTTCCGATGAATCGGTCAAATTTGAGCACATTTCGACATCGTCGCGAAAAATTACGAAATCGCCATCGGCGCGATTTTTTTCCCCATCAATCAGTCAAATTTTAGCCGATTTCGAAACTGTCGCGAAAAATGACGAAATTGCCCCCGGCGAGATTTTTGTTTCTGATCAATCGGTCAAATTTGTGCCCATTTCGACACCGTCGCGTAAAATGACAAAATCGCCCCCCGCGCGATTTTCGTTTCCGATCAATCTGTCAAATTTGAGCCCATTTCGACAACGTCGCGAAAAATTACGAGATCGCCCCGGCGCGATTTTTGTTTCCCATCAATCAGTCAAATTTTAGCCGATTCCGACACCGTCGCGAAAAATGACGAAATGGCCCCGTCGCTATTTTTGTTTCCCATCAATCAGTCAAATTTCAGACGATTCCAAAACCTTCGCGAAAAATGACGAAATCGACCCCGGCGCGATTTTTTTTCCGATGAATCAGTCAAATTTGAGCCCATTTCGACACCGTCGCGAAAAATGACGAAATTGCCCCCGGCACGATTTTTGTTTCCCATCAATCAGTCAAATTTTAGGCGATTCGGACACCGTCGCGAAAAATGACGAAATTGCCCCCGGCACGATTTTTGTTTCCCATCAATCAGTCAAATTTTAGGCGATTCGGACACCGTCGCGAAAAATGACGAAATTGCCCCCGGCACGATTTTTGTTTCCCATCAATCAGTCAAATTTTAGGCGATTCGGACACCGTCGCGAAAAATGACGAAATTGCCCCCGGCACGATTTTTGTTTCCCATCAATCAGTCAAATTTTAGGCGATTCGGACACCGTCGCGAAAAATGACGAAATTGCCCCCGGCACGATTTTTGTTTCCCATCAATCAGTCAAATTTTAGGCGATTCGGACACCGTCGCGAAAAATGACGAAATTGCCCCCGGCACGATTTTTGTTTCCCATCAATCAGTCAAATTTTAGGCGATTCGGACACCGTCGCGAAAAATGACGAAATTGCCCCCGGCACGATTTTTGTTTCCCATCAATCAGTCAAATTTTAGGCGATTCGGACACCGTCGCGAAAAATGACGAAATTGCCCCCGGCACGATTTTTGTTTCCCATCAATCAGTCAAATTTTAGGCGATTCGGACACCGTCGCGAAAAATGACGAAATTGCCCCCGGCACGATTTTTGTTTCCCATCAATCAGTCAAATTTTAGGCGATTCGGACACCGTCGCGAAAAATGACGAAATTGCCCCCGGCACGATTTTTGTTTCCCATCAATCAGTCAAATTTTAGGCGATTCGGACACCGTCGCGAAAAATGACGAAATTGCCCCCGGCACGATTTTTGTTTCCCATCAATCAGTCAAATTTTAGGCGATTCGGACACCGTCGCGAAAAATGACGAAATTGCCCCCGGCACGATTTTTGTTTCCCATCAATCAGTCAAATTTTAGGCGATTCGGACACCGTCGCGAAAAATGACGAAATTGCCCCCGGCACGATTTTTGTTTCCCATCAATCAGTCAAATTTTAGACGATTCCAAAACCGTCGCGAAAAATGACGAAATCGACCCCGGCGCGATTTTTTTTCCGATGAATCAGTCAAATTTGAGCCCATTTCGACACCGTCGCGAAAAATTACGAAATCGCCCCAGGCGCGATTTTTGTTTCCCATCAATCAGTCAAATTTTGGCCGATTCCGACACCGTCGCGAAAAATTATGAAATTGCCCCCGTCGCTATTTTTGTTTCCCATCAATCAGTCAAATTTTAGACGATTCCAAAACCGTCGCGAAAAATAACGAAATCGCCCGCGGCGTGATTTTAGTTTCCGATCAATCAGTCAAATTTTAGACCATTACGACGCCGTCGCGAAAAACGACGAAATTGCCCACGGCGCGATTTTTATTTCCGATTAATTTGTCAAATTTTAGCCGATTCCGACATCGTTGTGAAAAATGAAGAAATTACCCCCGGCGCGATTTTTGTTTCCCATCAATCAGTCAAATTTTAGACGATTCCAAAACCGTCGCGAAAAATGACGAAATTGACCCCGGGGCGATTTTTTTTCCGATGAATCGGTCAAATTTGAGCACATTTCGACACCATCGCGAAAAATTACGAAATCGCCCCCGGCGCGATTTTTTTTCCCATCAATCAGTCAAATTTTAGCCGATTTCGAAACTGTCTCGAAAAATGACGAAATTGCCCCCGGCGCGATTTTTGTTTCCGATCAATTAGTCAAATTTGTGCCCATTTCGTCACCGTCGCGTAAAATGACAAAATCGCCCCCCGCAAGATTTTCGTTTCCGATCAATCTGTCAAATTTGAGCCCCGAAAAATTACGAAATCGCCCCGGCGCGATTTTTGTTTCCCATCAATCAGTCAAATTTAAGCCGATTCCGACACCGTCGCGAAAAATGACGAAAT
>NW_019228523.1:0-3887 GCF_002742605.1 Olea europaea var. sylvestris | reverse complement strand
CAATTGACCACCGATTGAAAGAGAAAGCAAAAAGGAAAAGAGAGAAGCAGAAACAAGGAGCTGAAATTGAATTTCTGGATAGGCGAGTTTAGCTCACGGTTTTGAAGTTTTTCTTTAGTTCTTTTGCTTGTTTTATAATATGTTTAAACTATAAACTTACTTTAGGCTAAGTATAAGGGTTGTTTATGATTTTATGATGGCAAAAGAGAGGGGTAATTGAGTACAAGAACCTGAAAGAAACCAACAGGAATAGAGATGTGTTGATTGATGAATTTGGATGGTTTAAACTTTGATTTTGGATAATACTGAAGACATAACTTGTATCTATGTAAATTAATGTTGTTATATGGGATTTAGAAGGATATAAATGTTTTTCTAATAGCCTGGAATCTGGTTGATGACGTTCTAATAAAATGGAAACCGAAAGCTGTCACAATGAAAACTGCCTGATTTTGATGTCCTGGAAATGGACTATTTTGATGCTGATAACACTTGATTTGTCACGAATTTAGAGCATTATTTCCTTCACATACATGTTATAGAAACGTGGTAAAAATTTGGGAGTCATTGGATATGGATAAGGGGGTGAAAACTGATTGGAAAAGTAGTTGGACGGTGATGAAACCTGAAAAACAGGTTCTGTCCATTTATGTGTTTAATATGATTTCAACCTTTACATGTAAATTAATTATCTCTTGGGCCTAGAATATAGATTCTAAGGAGTATTAGGTTGTTGACAACAATTGGATGATGTTGATGTTGGTAATTGGACTCGAGGAAAATGAGACTTATGGGACGACATTGTAATGCCGTTAGTAACTTGAATAATGGAGGATTGTTGAATAATGAATTCGTTTAAATTATTTTGACGTGAATGGAAGTATTTTGGGATTTTGTGTGTGTTAAGGCCATTAAATGGAGGATTGTCTTTAATATTAAATGGTAATATAGGTGATTTCCGACGTTGAGTGAAAAAGGAAAGTGATATAATCTCCGTAGGAGCTTGTGCACACACAAGGGCAAAAAGGTAAGTAAAAATCCATTTGCAACTACGATGCAAGAACCTAGCATTTGTGGTATAGTAATGTTAGGATATTTTCATACTTTGATAAGAAAGCTCGTTGTACCCTATATGATGATTATGATCATTGAGTATGCGGTTGCAAAATACATCGACATCAACTTCCATTAAGCATGTCATTCATGAGCATTTTCGTTGGCATGCACAACATATGATCATCAACTTTGCATGTGAAACATGATTTCAAAGTAAGTTTTCTTTATAAATATTTTATTGACCACTACTAGGGCACCGAGGCATGTGAGGCATGCTTATGTGATACGTTTGGCATCGCGGGTGATACTTCCTGGGTGATTGGAAAGGTAGACAGGGGATGAGCCTTTGGTGATCACGGGAGGGTGGACCACTCGACTATGCCCTTGTTATGATTATTGGCACTGCGGGTGGGAGACTTCTTGGGTGATCATAGGGGTAGTTAGGGGATGGGCCTCTAGCGATCACAAGAGGATGGTCCACTCGCCGGTGTCGATTTCATATTGGCCACTTGATTATTGATATTGATATTATGCAGAGCTCTAGCCGGTGCATAGTTAGTGGGTCAAGGGCCCAATGAAATGAAAGATTTCAAATGAAATAATTTCAAGTCGACTTTGATGAATATTGGAATATGATGCATCTTTAGCATGATGTTTAAAGTAAATGACATGGTGTTTCATATCCTTGTTACTCATACTCATGACATGCATGATTCTTGCTTTCTAAGATTGGCTTATGTAGTTCTTGCATTGTAGGTGAGCATGGAACTATGTAGAGGGCATGGCTAGCTGTGGAGCTCTTACGGGATTCCAAAGATCAATGTACATGGATGACGACCAGTAGGGTTATTTTGTGGGCTATTATTTTGAGCTTATACTCTATTGTGTCGTATTTTGGGGGTCCTGTCTTGTATAACCTTTGAAATGGCCTATAGATGTTTTTATAACCTTAGAACATACGTGTTGGATTATGGTTATATGATCGTTGATTTTGATATAATATATGATCATCACAGGTGATTTGAAGTTAACAAATAGGGACATAATTGTGCAAATGCTCGTTTCATTTTATTAAAAAAAAGTATATCTAAATTTTATGTCCGGATCGAGTGACAAATATCATTTCGACATAGGAATTAGCATGGTTATTTGTATATATTTGGGGTGTGACACCGTCTGCAAAAGTTATGCTCAATTCTTCGAACGCCGATAATTCAAGCGTTCCAAATATGCAAGTGCTCATTCTTTCGAAAAATGGGCAAAATCCCTCATACGTCACGACGAAGTGGTGAGTTCAATCCAAAACGGTTGCTACATTTTAGAAAAGTACTTATAGTCCAAAACGGACACCGTATGCAAAAGTTACGCTCAATTCATCAAACACCGACAATCCAAGCGTTCCAAATATGTAAGTGCTCAATCTTTCGAAAAATGGGCAAAATCCCTCATATGTCATGATGAAGCAATGAGTTCAATCCAAAACGGTCGCTACATTTCCAAAAAGAACTTATGGGCACAAAACGGACACCGTATGCAAACGTTACGCTCAATTCTTCGAACGTCGACAATCCAAATGTGCAGGTGCTAGTTCTTTGAAAAATGGCTAAAATCCCTCATACGTCACAATGAAGTGGTGAGTTCAATCTAAAACGGTCGCTACATTTTCGAAAAGTACTTATGGGCCCAAAAAGGACGCCATATGCAAAAGTTACGCTCAATTCTTCAAATGTCGACAATCCAAGCGTTCCAAATATGCAAGTGCTCATTCTTTTGAAAAATAGACGAAATCCCTCATACATCAGGAAGAAGCGGTGAGTTCAATCCAAAACGATCGCTACGTTTTAGAAAAGTACTTTTGGGCCCAAACTGGATACCGTATGCAAAAGTTACGCTCAATTCTTCGAACGCCGACAATCCAAGCGTTCCAAATATGGAAGTGCTCATTCTTTCAAAAAATGGCCGAAATCCCTCATACATCACAACGAAGTGGTGAGTTCAATCCAAAACGGCGGCTACATTTCAGAAAAGTACTTATGAACCCAAAATCGGACACCGTACGCAAAAGTTACGTTCAATTCTTCGAACGCCGACAATCCAAATGTGAAAGTGCCCGTTCTTTAAAAAATGACCAAAATCCCTCATACGTCACGATAAAGTGGTGAGTTCAATCCAAAATGGTCGCTACATTTCCGAAAAGTACTTATGGGCCCAAAACGGACGCCGTATGCAAAAGTTACGCTCAATTCTTCGAACGCC
Organism: Olea europaea var. sylvestris; assembly: GCF_002742605.1. Taxonomy (NCBI): domain Eukaryota; kingdom Viridiplantae; phylum Streptophyta; class Magnoliopsida; order Lamiales; family Oleaceae; genus Olea; species Olea europaea. Next base: position 575 of record NW_019228523.1, on the reverse strand, counting down.
GAAAATCCAAGCGTTCCAAATATGTAAGTGCTCATTCTTTCAAAAAATGGGCGAAACCCCTCATTGGTCACAATGAAGCGGTGAGTTCAATCCAAAACGGTCCCTACATTTCCGAAAAGTACTTATGGGCCCAAAACGGACGCAGTATGCAAAAGTTATGCTTAATTCTTCGAACGCCGACAATCCAAGCGTTCCAAATATGCAAGTGCTCATTCTTTCGAAAAATGGCTGAAATCTCTCATATGTCACGATGAAGCGGTGAGTTCAATCCAAAACGATCGCTACATTTTTGAAAAGTACTTATGGGCCCAAAACGGACGTCGTATGCAAAAGTTACGCTCAATTCTACGAAAGTCGACAATCCAAGCGTTCCAAATATGTAAGTGCTCATTCTTTCGAAAAATGGATGAAATCCCTCATACGTCAGGAAGAAGCGGTGAATTCAATCCAAAATGGTCGTTACATTTTAGAAAAGTACTTATGGGCCCAAACTGGACACCGTATGCAAAAGTTACGCTCAATTCTTCGAACGTCGACAATCCAAGCGTTCCAAATATGCAAGTGCTCATTCTTTC
>NW_019228522.1:533-3887 GCF_002742605.1 Olea europaea var. sylvestris | reverse complement strand
CAATTCCGACGCAGTCGCGAAAAATGATGAAATTGCCCACGGCGCGATTTTTGTTCCCGATCAACCTGTCGAATTTAAGCCAATTTCGACACAGTCGAGAAAAATGACGAAATTGCCCCCGGCGCGGTTTTTATTCCCGATGAACCCGTTAAATTTTAGCCAATTCCGACACAGTCGCGAAAAATGACGAAATTGCCCCCGGCGCGGTTTTTATTTCCGATCAACCTGTCAAATTTTAGCCAATTCCGACACAGTAGCGAAAAATGACGAAATTGTCCCTGGCGCGATTTTGGTTCCCAATCAACCAGTCAAATTTTAGCCAATTCCGACGCATTCTCGAAAAATTACGAAATTGCCCCCGGCGCGGTTTTTGTTTCCGGTCAACCTGTCAAATTTTAGCTATTTCCGACACAGTCGAGAAAAATGACGAAATTGCCCCCGTCGCGGTTTTTGTTCCCGATCAACCTGTCAAATTTTGGCCAAATCCGGCACAGTCGCGAAAAATGACGAAATTGCCCCCGGCGCGATTTTTGTTACCGATCAACTTGTCAAATTTTAGCCAATTCCGACACAGTCGCGAAAAATGACGAAATTGCCCCCGGCGCGGTTTTTGTTTCCGATCAACCAGTCAAATTTTAGCCAATTTCGACACAGTCGAGAAAAATGACGAAATTGCCCCCGACGCGATTTCTGTTTCCGATAAACCTGTCATATTTTAGCCAATTCCGACACTGTCGAGAAAAATGACGAAATTGCCCCCGCCGCGATTTTTGTTCCCAATCAACCTGTCAAATTTGAGCCAATTCCGACGCGTTCACGAAAAATGACGAAATTGCCCCTGATGCGGTTTTTGTTCCCGATCAACCTGTCAAATTTGAGCCAATTCCGACGCATTCACGAAAAATGACGAAATTGCCCCTGATGCGGTTTTTGTTTCCGGTCAACCTGTCAAATTTAAGATAATTCCGACACAGTCGAGAAAAAAATGACGAAATTGCCCCCGTCGCGGTTTTTGTTCCCGATCAACCTGTCAAATTTGAGCCAATTCCGACGCGTTCACGAAAAATGACGAAATTGCCCCCGGCGCGGTTTTTGTTTCCGATCAACCGGTCAAATTTTAGCCAATTTCGACACAGTCGAGAAAAATGACGAAATTGCCCCCGCCGCGGTTTTTGTTCCCGATCAACCTGTCAAATTTGAGCCAATTCCGACGCGTTCACGAAAAATGACGAAATTGCCCCCGGCGCGGTTTTTGTTTCCGATCAACCGGTCAAATTTTAGCCAATTTCGACACAGTCGAGAAAAATGACGAAATTGCCCCCGCCGCGGTTTTTGTTCCCGATCAACCTGTCAAATTTGAGCCAATTCCGACGCGTTCACGAAAAATGACGAAATTGCCCCCGGCGCGGTTTTTGTTTCCGATCAACCGGTCAAATTTTAGCCAATTTCGACACAGTCGAGAAAAATGACGAAATTGCCCCCGCCGCGATTTTTGTTCCCGATCAACCTGTCAAATTTGAGCCAATTCCGACGCATTCACGAAAAATGACGAAATTGCCCTTGAGGCGGTTTTTGTTCCCGATCAACCGGTCAAATTTGAGCCAATTCCGACGCATTCACGAAAAATGACGAAATTGCCCCTGACGCGGTTTTTGTTTCCGGTCAACTTGTCAAATTTAAGATAATTTCGACACAGTCGAGAAAAAAATGACGAAATTGCCCCCGTCGCGGTTTTTGTTCCCGATCAACCTGTCAAATTTTAGCGAAAATCCGGCACAGTCGCGAAAAATAACGAAATTGCCCCCGGCACGATTTTTATTCCTGATCAACCTGTCAAATTTTAGATAATTCCGACACAGTCGAGAAGAATGACGAAATTTCCCCCGGCGCGGTTTTTGTTTTCAATCAACCTGTCAAATTTTAGCCAATTCCGACACAGTCGAGAAAAATGACGAAATTGCCCCCGGCGCGGCTTTTGTTTCCGATCAACCTGTCAAATTTTAGCCAATTCCGACACAGTCGAGAAAAATGACGAAATTGCCCCCGGCGCGGCTTTTGTTTCCGATCAACCTGTCAAATTTTAGCCAATTCCGACACAGTCGAGAAAAATGACGAAATTGCCCCCGGCGTGGTTTTTGTTCCAGATCAACCTTTCAAATTTGAGCCAATTCCAACGCAGTCGCGAAAAATGACGAAATTGCCCACGGCGCGATTTTTTTTCCCGATCAACCTGTCGAATTTTAGCCAAATTCGACACAGTCGAGAAAAATGACGAAATTGCCCACGGCGCGATTTTTGTTCCCGATGAACCCGTTAAATTTTAGCCAATTCCGACACAGTCGCGAAAAATGATGAAATTGCCCCCGGCGCGGTTTTTGTTTCCGATCAACCTGTCAAATTTTAGCCAATTCCGAAACAGTAGCGCAAAAATGACGAATTTGCCCCTGGCGCGATTTTTGTTCCCGATCAACCAGTCAAATTTTAGCCAATTCCGACGCATTCTCCAAAAATGACGAAATTGCCCCCGGCGCGGTTTTTGTTTCCGGTCAACCTGTCAAATTTTAGCTAATTCCGACACAGTCGAGAAAAATGACGAAATTGCCCCCGGCGCGATTTTTGTTTCCGATCAACCTGTCAAATTTTGGCCAAATCCGGCGCAGTCGCGAAAAATGACGAAATTGCCCCCGGCGCGGTTTTTGTTTCCGATCAACCTGTCAATTTTAGCCAATTCCGACACAATCGAGAAAAATGACGAAATTGCCCCCGACGCGATTTCTGTTTCCGATAAACCTGTCATATTTTAGCCAATTCCGACACAGTCGCGAAAAATGATGAAATTGCCCCCGGCGCGGGTTTTGTTTCCGATCAACCTGTCAAATTTTGGCCAAATCCGGCGCAGTCGCGAAAAATGACGAAATTGCCCCCGGCGCGGTTTTTGTTTCCGATCAACCTGTCAATTTTAGCCAATTCCGACACAATCGAGAAAAATGACGAAATTGCCCCCGACGCGATTTCTGTTTCCGATAAACCTGTCATATTTTAGCCAATTCCGACACAGTCGAGAAAAATGACGAAATTGCACCCGTCGCGGTTTTTGTTCCCGATCAACCTGTCAAATTTTGGCCAAATCCGGCGCAGTCGCGAAAAATGACGAAATTGCCCCCGGCGCGATTTTTGTTACCGATCAACTTGTCAAATTTTAGCCAATTCCGACACAGTCGCGAAAAATGACGAAATTGCCCCCGGCGCGATTTTTGTTCCCGATGAACCCGTTAAATTTTAGCCAATTCCGACACAGTCGCGAAAAATGACGAAATTGCCCCCGGCGTAGTTTTTGTTTCCGATCAACCTTTC
>NW_019228522.1:0-168 GCF_002742605.1 Olea europaea var. sylvestris | reverse complement strand
ATTCCGACACAGTCGAGAAAAATGACGAAATTGCCCCCGGCGCGGTTTTTGTTTCCGATCAACCTGTCAAATTTGAGCCAAATTTGACACAGTCGAGAAAAATGACGAAATTGCCCCCGGCGTGGTTTTAGTTCCAGATCAACCTTTCAAATTTGAGCCAATTCCGAC
>NW_019228521.1:3658-3887 GCF_002742605.1 Olea europaea var. sylvestris | reverse complement strand
TGCCGCCGGCGTGATTCTTCTTTCCGATCAAACTGCCAAATTTCAGCCAATTCCGACACAGTCGAGAAAAATGACGAAATTGCTCCCGGATCGATTTTTGTTTCCGATCAAACTGTCAAATTTGAGCCCATTCAGACACAGTCGAGAAAAATGACGAAATTCCCAGGGCGCGATTTTTATTTCAGATCAAACTGCCAAATTTCAGCCAATTCCGACACAGTCGAGAAAA
>NW_019228521.1:0-3450 GCF_002742605.1 Olea europaea var. sylvestris | reverse complement strand
GGGCGCGATTTTTATTTCAGATCAAACTGCCAAATTTCAGCCAATTCCGACACAGTCAAGAAAAATGACGAAATTGCCCCCGACGCGATTTTTTGTTTCCGATCAACAAGTAAAATTTTAGCCAATTCCGACACAGTCACGAAAAATGTCGAAATTACACCCGGCGCGATTTTTGTTCCGGATAAACCTGTCAAATTTGTGCCCATTCCAACACAGTCGAGAAAAATGACGAAATTGCCGTCGGCGCAATTTTTATTTCCGATCAAACAGCCAAATTTCAGCCAATTCCGACACAGTCGAGAAAAATGACGAAATTGCCGCTGGCGCGATTTTTATTTCGATCAAACAGTCAAATTTCAGCCAATTCCGACACAGTCGAGAAAAATGACGAAATTGCCCCCGGCGGGGTTTTTGTTCCCGCAACCTGTCAAATTTGAGCCCATTCCGACACAGTCGAGAAAAATGACGAAATTTCCGCAGGCGCGATTTTTATTTTCGATCAAACTACCAAATTTCAGCCAATTCCAACACAGTCGAGAAAAATGACGAAATTGCCCCCGACGCGGTTTTTGTTTCCGATCAACCCGTCGAATTTTAGCCAATTCCGACACAGTCGAGAAAAATGACGAAGTTGCCCCCGGTGCGATTTTTATTTCAGATCAAACTGCCATATTTCAGCCAATTCCGACACAGTCGAGAAAAATGACAAATTACACCCGGCGCGATTTTTGTTCCGGATAAACCTGTCAAATTTGTTCCCATTCCAACACAGTCGAAAAAATTGACGAAATTGCCGTCGGCGCGATTTTTATTTCCGATCAAACTGCCAAATTTAAGCCAATTCCGACATAGTCGAGAAAAATGACGAAATTGCCGCCGGCGCGATTTTCATTTCCGATCAAACTGCTTCAGCTAATTCCGACACAGTCGAGAAAAATGACGAAATTACCCCCGGCGTGATTTTTGCTCCCGATAAACCTGTCAAATTTGAGCCCATTCCGACACAGTCGAGAAAAATGACGAAATTGCCGCCGGCGCGATTTTTCTTTCCGATCAAACTGCCAAATTTCAGCCAATTCCGACACAGTCGAGAAAAATGACGAAGTTGCCCCCGACGCGTTTTTTGTTCCCGATAAACCTGTCAAATTTGAGCCCATTCCGACACAGTCGAGAAAAATGACGAAATTGCCGCCGGCGCGATTTTTCTTTCCGATCAAACTGCCAAATTTCAGCCAATTCCGACACAGTCGAGAAAAATGACGAAGTTGCCCCCGACGCGTTTTTTGTTTCCGGTCAATCATTCAAATTTTAGCCGATTCCGACACCGTCGCGAAAAATGACGAAGTTGCCCCCGACGCGTTTTTTGTTTCCGGTCAATCATTCAAATTTTAGCCGATTCCGACACCGTCGCGAAAAATGACGAAGTTGCCCCCGACGCGTTTTTTGTTCCCGATAAACCTGTCAAATTTGAGCCCATTCCGATACAGTCGAGAAAAATGACGAAATTGCCGCCGGCGCGATTTTTCTTTCCGATCAAACTGCCAAATTTCAGCCAATTCCGACGCAGTCGAGAAAAATGACCAAATTACCACCGACACGGTTTTTTTTCCCGATAAACCTGTCAAATTTGAGCTTATTCCGACACAGTCGAGAAAAATGACGAAATTTCCGCCGGCGCGATTTTTATTTTCGATCAAACTGTCAAATTTCAGCCAATTCCAACACAGTTGAGAAAAATGACGAAATTGTCCTCGACGCGGTTTTTGTTTCCGATCAAACTGTCAAATTTGAGCCCATTCCGACACAGTCGAGAAAAATGACGAAATTGCCCCCGACGTGATTTTTATTTCAGATCAAACTGCCAAATTTCAGCCGATTCCGACAAAGTCGAGAAAAATGACGAAATTGCCCCCGGCGCGATTTTTGTTTCTGATCAACAAGTCAAATTTCAGCTAATTCCGACACAGTCGAGCAAAATGACGAAATTGACCCCGGCGAGGTTTTTGTTTCCGATCAACAAGTCAAATTTTAGCCAATTCCGACACAGTCGCGAATAATAACGAATTTACACCCGGCGCGGTTTTTGTACCCGATCAACCAGTCAAATTTTAGCCCATTCGACACAGTCGTGAAAAATGACAAAATTGCCAGCTGCGCGATTTTTATTTCCGATCAACCTGCCAAATTTTAGCCAATTCCGACACAGTCGCGAAAAATGACGAAATTGCCCCAGGCGCGATTTTTGTTTCCAATCAACCAGTCAAATTTTAGCAAATTCAGGCACGGTTGCGAAAAATGACGAAATTACACCCGGCGCGATTTTTGTTCCCGATAAACCTGTCAAATTTGAGTCATTTCCGACACAGTCCAGAAAAATGACGAAATTACCGTCGACACGATTTTTATTTCCGATCAAACTGCCAAATTTCAGCCAATTCCGACACAGTCGATAAAAATGACGAAATTGCCCCCTGCGCAGTTTTTGTTTCCGATCAACCAGTCAAATTTTAGCCAATTTCGACATAGTCGCGAAAAATTACGAAATTACGCTCGGCGCGATTTTTGTTCCCGATCAACCTGTCAAATTTGAGCCCATTCCGACACAGTCGAGAAAAACGACGAAATTGCCCTCGGCGCGATTTTTATTTCAGATCAAACTGCCGAATTTCAGCCAATTCCGACACAGTCGAGAAAAATGACGAAATTGCACCCGGCGCAGTTTTTGTTTCCTTTCAACAAGTCAAATTTTAGCCAATTCCGACACAGTCGTGAGAAATAACGAAATTACACCCGACGAGGTTTTTGATCCGAATCAACAGTCAAATTTGAGCCCATTCCAACACATTCGCGAAAAATGACGAAATTGCCAGCTGCGCGATTTTTGTTTCCGATCAACCTGTCAAATTTGAGCCCATTCCGACACAGCCGAGAAAAATGACGAAATTGCCCCCGGCGCGATTTTTATTTCAGATCAAACTGCCAAATTTGGGCCAATTCCGACACAGTCGAGAAAAATGACGAAATTACCCCCGGCGCAGTTTTTGTTTCCGATCAACCAGTCTAATTTTAGCCAATTCCGACACAGTCGCGAAAAATGACGAAATTACACCCGACACGATTTTTGTTCCCGATCAACCTGTCAAATTTGAGCCCATTCCGACACAGTCGAGAAAAATGACGAAATTGCCCCGGCGCAATTTTTGTTTTAGATAAAACTGCCAAATTTCAGCCAATTCCGATACAGTCGAGAAAAATGACGAAATTGCCCCCGGCGCGATTTTTGTTTCCGATCAACCTGTCAAATTTGAGCCCATTCCGACACAGTCGAGAAAAATGACCAAATTGCCCCCGGCGCAATTTTTGTTCACGATCAACCTGTCGAATTTGAGCCCATCCCGACACAGTCGAGAAAAATGACGAAATTGCCGCCGGCGTGATTCTTCTTTCCGA
>NW_019228520.1:3073-3887 GCF_002742605.1 Olea europaea var. sylvestris | reverse complement strand
CTGCATATTCGGACTGACGACGTTCGAAGAATTGAGCATAACTTTTACAGACAATGTCCGTTTTTGGGACCATAAGTACTTTTTGGAATTGTAGCGACCGTTTTGGGTTTAGCTCTCGATTTCGTTATGGCGTATTAGGGTTCTCATCCTTTTTTTGAAGAACGACCACTCACATATTGGGAACGCTTGGATTGTCGACCTTCGAAGAAATGAGCGTAACTTTTGCCGACGGGGTCCGTTTTGGGCCCATAAGTACTTTTCGGACATGTAGCGACCCTTTTGAATTGAACTCACCACTTCGTCGTGACGTATGAGGGATTTGACCATTTTTTGAAGAACGTGCACCTGCATATTTGGACTGACGATGTTCGAAGAATTGAGCATAACTTTTGCAGACGGTGTCCGTTTTTTGGGACCATAAGTACTTTTCAGAAATGTAGCGACCGTTTTCGGTTTAGCTCACGATTTCGTAATGACGTATTAGAGTTCTCAACCTTTTTTTGAAGAATGACCACTCGCATATTGGGAACGCTTGGATTGTCGACCTTCGAAGAAATGAGCGTAACCTTTGCAGACGGGGTCCGTTTTGGGCCCATAAGTACTTTTCGGACATGTAGCGACCCTTTTGAATTGAACTCACAGCTTCGTCGTGACGTATGAGGGATTTGACCATTTTTTGAAGAACGTACACCTGCATATTCAGACTGACGATGTTCGAAGAATTGAGCATAACTTTTGCAGACAGTGTCTGTTTTTGGGACCAAAAGTACTTTTCGGAAATGTAGCGACCCTTTTGGATTGAACTCACAACTTC
>NW_019228520.1:2331-2857 GCF_002742605.1 Olea europaea var. sylvestris | reverse complement strand
TTTTTTGAAGAACGACCACTCGCATATTTTGAACGCTTGGAGTGCCGACCTTCGAAGAAATTAGCGTAACTTTTGCAAACGGTGTCCGTTCTGGGCCCATAAGTACTTTTCGGAAATGTAGCGACCCTTTTAGATTGAACTCACAACTTCGTCGTTAAGTATGAGGGATTTTGACCATTTTTTGAGGAACGTGCACCTGCATATTCGGACTGACGATGTTCGAAGAATTGATAGCTCACGATTTCGTAATGACGTATTAGGGTTCTCATCCTTTTTTTGAAGAACGACCACTCGCATATTGGGAACGCTTGGATTGTCGACCTTCGAAGAAATGAGCGTAACTTTTGCAGACGGGGTCCGTTTTGGGCCCATAAGTATTTTCGAAAATGAAGCGACCCTTTTGGATTGAACTCACAACTTCGTCGTGAGGTATGAGGTATTTTGACCATTGTTTGAGGAACGTGCACCTGCATATTCGGACTGACGACGTTCGAAAAATTGAGCATAACTTTTGCAGACAGTGTCC
>NW_019228520.1:0-1893 GCF_002742605.1 Olea europaea var. sylvestris | reverse complement strand
GTTTAGCTCACGATTTCGTAATGACGTAATAGGGTTCTCATCCTTTTTTTGAAGAACGACCACTCGTATATTGGGAACGCTTGGATTGTTGACCTTCAAAGAAATGAGCGTAACTTTTGCAGACGGGGTCCGTTTCTGGGACCATAAGTACTTTTCGAAAATGTGGCAACCGTTTTGGGTTTAGCTCACTATTTCGTAATGACGTATTAGGGTTTGCTTCCATTTTTTGAAGAACGACCACTCGCATATTTTGAACGCTTGGAGTGTCGACCTTCGAAGAAATGAGCGTAACTTTTGCAAACGGTGTCCGTTTTGGGCCCATAAGTACTTTTCGGAAATGTAGCGACCCTTTTAGATTGAACTCACAACTTCGTCGTTACGTATGAGGGATTTTGACCATTTTTTGAGGAACGTGCACCTGCATATTCGGATTCACGACGTTCGAAGAATTGAGCATAACTTTTGCAGAGAGTGTCCGTTTTTGGGACCATAAGTACTTTTCGGAAGTGTAGCGACCGTTTTCGGTTTAGCTCACGGTTTCGTAATGACGTATTAGGGTTCTCATCCTTTTTTTGAAGAACGACCACTCGCATATTGGGAACGCTTGGATTGTCGACCTTCGAAGAAATGAGCATAAGTTTTGCAGACGGGGTCCGTTTTGAGTCCATAAGTACATTTCGGACATGTAGCGACCCTTTTGGATTGAACCCACAACTTCGTCGTGATGTATGAGGGATTTGACCATTTTTTAAAGAACGTGCACCTGCATATTCAGACTGACGATGTTCGAAAAATTGAGCATAACTTTTGCAGACAGTGTCCATTTTTGGGACCATAAGTACTTTTCAGAAATGTAGCGACTGTTTTAGGTTTAGCTCACGATTTTGTAATGACATATTAGGGTTCTCATCCCTTTTTTGAAGAACGACCACTCGCATATTGGGAACGCCTGGATTGTCGACCTTCGAAGAAAGGAGCGTAACTTTTGCAGACGGGGTCCGTTTTGGGCCCATAAGTACTTTTCGGACATGTAGCGACCCTTTTGGATTGAACTCACAACTTCGTCGTGATGTATGAGGGATTTGACCATTTTTTGAAGAACGTGCACCTGCATATTCAGACTGACGATGTTCGAAAAATTGAGCATAACTTTTGCAGACAGTGTCCATTTTTGGGTCCATAAGTACTTTTCAGAAATGTAGCGACCGTTTTAGGTTTAGCTCACGATTTCGTAATGACGTATTAGGGTTCTCATCCCTTTTTTGAAGAACGACCTCTCGCATATTGGGAACGCCTGGATTGTCGACCTTCGAAGAAAGGAGCGTAACTTTTGCAGACGGGGTCCGTTTTGGGCCCATAAGTACTTTTCGGACATGTAGCGACCCTTTTGAATTGAACTCACAACTTCGTCGTGATGTATGAGGGATTTGACCATTTTTTGAAGAACGTGCACCTGCATATTCGGACTGACGATGTTTGATGAATTGAGCATAACTTTTGCAGACAGTGTCCGTTTTTGGGACCATAAGTACTTTTCGGAAATGTAGCGACCGTTTTGGGTTTAGCTCACGATTTTATAATGACGTATTAGGGTTCTCATCCCTTTTTTGAAGAACGACCACTCGCATATTGGGAACGCTTGGATTGTTGACCTCCGAAGAAATGAGCGTAATTTTTGCAGACGGTGTCCGTTTCGGGCCCATAAGTACTTTTCGGAAATGTAGCGACCCTTTTGGATTGAACTCCCAACTTCGTCGTGACGTATGAGGGATTTTGATCATTTTTTGAGGAACGTGCACCTACATATTCAGACTGACGACGTTCGAAGAATTGAGCATAAGTTTTGCAGACAGTGTCCGTTTTTGGGACCATAAGTACTTTTCGGAAATGTAG